>NC_064850.1:49325387-49360387 GCF_024139225.1 Suncus etruscus | reverse complement strand
CATAGGCCCACCAAAGTATGGGGGACATGGAAAGGAAAAGCCTTGGCCTAAATACAAGGAGACCCTAACCCTGAAGTCTCCTGACATAAGACCAATTCTAGGCTCCAGGCAAACTAGTTTGTCCAATCCAGGTCATTGTCTATAGTGCCAATACAGTTTTATTTTTCACATAGTCTCCGTTATTGGTATCATGTTTCTGTATTGAAGATTTTGGAATCTGTATATTCTACATTGAAGTCAGGATGGTGTGGAGCGTCCTCTAATTTTAACTCACAATTAAAGGGCAATGCAGAAAGCCCTGTCCAGGTCGTTGTTGTTGTTTAAGTCTTTTCAGTGTTAGGGGAAGACTCTATTGAGTAGATTGATGTCAGAGCAGCAGTAGGGTCTTCCTGGATCCCTTCATACTTTTATGCTGGGCAGGGTTCAAAGCCTTTATCTGCCTTTGGAGAAACTCGTACTTTCTTTCCTTTCCCTCTCATCTATTCTCTCTCTCATCTCTTTCTCTCTCTCACTCTCTCTCTTATCATCTCCCTCTATTACTTCAGTACCTCCAAATAAAACCCCTTTATTTTTACAAAAAAAAAAATACATTCCTCATACTGAGTACTGGGCTTTTTGCATAACAAAGAGCCACAATAGAAGTGCCTCCTATTAAGAAAGGGAGTTGCGACTGGAGAGATAGCATGGAGGTAAGGCTTTGCCTTGCAATGCAGAAGGACAGTGGTTCAACTCCTGGCATCACATATGGTCCCCCGAGCCTTCCAGGAGCGATTTCTGAGCGTAGAGCCAGGAGTAACCACTGAGCACTGCCGAGTGTGACCCCCCCCCCCAAAAAAAAAGAAAGGGAGTTGCCTTACTTCTACAACACCTGAAAAAGCACAAATGAGCTCAGTTTTGCATGACAATCTTTAAGAAAGGTTCCCAACACTCAGACGGCTCAGGAACAGTCTGCATGCAGGGCAGATCGCTCCGCATTTAATGGTATGCTGAAACTAGAGGATGCTCCACATCAGCCTGACATCGATGAAAGAAATGCACAGAATCCAGAGTCTTTAAATATAAGAATCTGATACCAACAATAGCTAAAGTGTGAAAAAGTTTCACCGGGACCTTGAGAATGACTGGAGTTGGATGGACTGGTATGCCTGGAACCCAGAGTCTGTCTTATGCCAATAAACTTCTGGGGGTTAGGCCTTTTTGTAATCAGGTCAAGGATTTTTTTTCCATTTTCCCCATTTTTCTGGACCTATGCAAACAACGGTGATTGCCACTATCACACCTTTACTATATTTTTTTACTCTTATCCTTTAAGGAAAAAAAATACAACTTACTGAACTTAAAAACAAATAACTGTAGTAGAATGCCTGTCTCGAATACAGGCAGGGGATGGGAAGGGGGAAAGAGGTAATGTTACACTGGTGAAGGGGAGTGTTCTGGTTATGACTGTAACCCAAATATGATCATGTTACTTAAATAAAAAATATATTAAAAAAAAGAAAAGTTAGACAATTAAGAATTCTAAGGGTGGAGAATGCTGGAACAAGAGTACAGTGAGGAGGGTTCTTGTCTTGTATGTAGTTGACTCAGGCAGCACTCTAGAGCAGGGGTCTTCAAACTACGGCCCGCGGGCCACATGCGGCCTGCAGAGGAGTCTGATCCGGCCTGCCAACAGTGAGCGCTGCCAGCATATACACTCAGTGTATATCCAAATATCAGGAACCATGCACTCAAAATGGTAACCATCTTTGGTAGCACTTACGCCTGTAAACAGAGCTTTTCAAGAATGAAACATCTGAAATCTTCAACCAGATCAAGATTAACTGATGTCCACTTGCATCACTTGTTACGGCTGGTAGTGACAAATATGGAACCAGACATTGACCATCTCATTAGCCAAAAGCAGGCCCACAGTTCCCGTTGATATACTTGTGCGTGATCTGTTTATTTATAAATGGTTTTCATTTTATTTATATAAGATATGTGCAGTGTGAGTAAGAATTAGTAGCTCATATAGTCTGGCCCTCCAGCTCTCTAAGGGACCGTAATCCAGCCCCCACTTTAAAAAGTTTGAAGACCCCTGCTCTAGAGAGTCCTCTGAATTTACCAATAGTGATCTTTGAGCGCAGAGCCAGGAGTAATCCCTGAGCAGTGGTGAGTGTGGCCCAAAGTCAAAAACAGAAACTTGTATTCTATCATGCTGGGGCACTTAGACAATCTTTTTTTCTTTTGCTTCTCTTTCTGCTTCTTACTTTCCCCCTATTCTTTTCTTTTATATATAAAATCTTTATTTAAGCACCATGATTACAAACATGATTGTATTGGGTTTCAGTCATAAAAAGAACACCTCCCTTCACCAGGACATTCCTACCACCAATGCCCCCCCCCAAACCCCTGTCTGTATTCCAGACAGGCATTTCACTTCTCTCACTCATTAAAATAATCATGATAGTTGTTAGTGTAGTTATTTCCTTAACTACACTCACTACTCTTTGTGGTGAGCTTTATATTGTGAGCACTGGTGAAGGGAGGTGTTCTGTTTATGACTAAAACCCAACTACAATCATGTTTGTAATCATAGTGCTTTTTTTTTTTTTTAAATAGACTGTCAAAAATTGCCAATGCCAACTGTATTTCAAGTCGTCACGGCGGGGTATTGGGAAAAGTTTTCAATTAGTTATAATCGCACCTCGGATAAACCTCATTGGCTATGATGCTGCCATTGAACAAAGCTTGTAATCATAGTGCTTAAATAAAAATTTTATAAATAAAAAATAATAAAAAAGAAACATCAGTACAAAAAATAGAGATATCTGAATAGGATACATTTTATAAATATGAAGTAATTAAATAAAGTAATGTTAAATGAACTACCTTTAGTATCAGAAATTTTCCACATTAATATAGTTCACTGATTGCACAAAAACTTACACAACAATATTTGCCTAAATTTTTCTTTTAAGATATTAAAATTTTTGGAGCCGAAGCAATAACACAGTGCGTTTGCCTTGCATGCAGCTGATTTAGGATGGGCCTCGGTTTGATCCCTGGATCCCATATGGTCCCTAAATCCAGGATTGATTTCTGAGTGCATAGCTAGGAGTAACCCCTGAGCATCACCGGGTGTGGCCCCACAAAAAAAAAAAAACAAAAAAAAAAACGAAAAAAAAAGATTAAATTTTTTACCAAGTCAAAATGAGTGATTTTGATATTTCAATGTTACTTTTAAAGAAATGCTATTACATAAGACTGAGAAAAATAAAGACCTATTTACTCAAAAACCAACCTATTTATTGAACATTTACTATGCTTTAGACTACAAAGAGGGAGAGAAGGAAAAGTGGTTTGTTCCTGAACTAAGTATATAAAAACTCTATTTTTATTATTCTTGACATATTTAACTACTTGCTGATGTGGCTTTCTTGTTAAAGAACTGGTCAGGAAAGAGCAAATCAGCCCCTTTGTAATATTTACAAATAGTTGAGATCGACTAGTTTGAAAGCGCTTCTTCCTAGACTAGCTCAATGATGATTTGGTGAATGGCCAATTATGGTTGTTTTCTATTCTACTTTCTGAATTACAATCTTCCTTAAATATGCTCATTGTCCTAGAGAAATATGATGGCAAAAGTTTGTATATAGAAGCGTAGTTAGGTATATCAAGATGCTAATTAATGTTGTAATTATTTAAAATAAACAAACACACATTGAAATTGCCCAAGGAAGGGAAAATAAGTAGGAACAAACCTTACCTCTGGTCATTAGTGTTAATCCAGTTGCTGTATATTATGGGGAATTAGCCACTTTTTAGAAGGAGCTTTTAATTGCTTCATCCAAGTAATGTGGGCAATGGCATACATGTTTTATTTTAGGGACTATCTAGCCCACTCAGAAAATGTAATGGACCTAATTTTCATTTAGTATAGATCTGTGCAGTTCCTAAAACATCTAAGTGGCTATTAATTTAATCAGGTAATTTAACAAGAGCTCTAGAAAAGGCCACCAGCTAGTTGTCACGCAATGATTATGAGGATGACATTTCTATCCCGTGATGCCAGAGGCAGACTTGGATACATCATTTTCTTTTTGAAGGTTAAACTCAGATAACCTGCCTTTGGCATTTAATTAGCTACATATTAAACACTCTTTTAATAATAAAATGATTAAAAATTTTATTGCTTCTCAAATGAGGCCCTTGTAGATAGATTTAATGACTTGGTTAGAGCTTTGTAAGTTTGTGAACCAAACCTTACTTAGGCCAGTGTGTAGTAATGATATGCTTTACAGCTTGCAAAATCTCTCTTTTATTCAAATGACAGCCATAATCATTTTGGATAAAACTTATAATGCTGTCTTCTGTATTTTTAAGTCTACCTGTTAAATGTCATTGGAAAGTAACCAGAAATCCATTGATTCAAAATTTCCAGAAATTATCGAGTTCACAATGAATAAAGAGACTATCAAGGCTGCTTAATGTGCTGGATCTTCTATACTAATTGTTTACCCTTTGAAAAATCATTTGTTGCCCTTCATACCTACAAAAAATAATAAAGTGATCATAGAAATGACAGGGAAGTGTGAGTGGACTGCAGATCTCCATCTGCATTCTCTATTAATACTATCTCTTCAGTGAAGACAGTCACCAAGAGTCATTGTTCATCCTGGGAGTGATGGTGGGGGTGGGAGTGTAAAATACCAGCAAAAATAGGTTGATGAGACAAAAACGCTGTTGTACAAGAATACAAGGTAACTTTGTTCTGAATAAACATGGCTATTTTGCCTTTTTTGGGGAGTGGGGTGGTGTTTTGGACGGCTTCCAGTGACGCTCAGGGGTTACTCCTGGCTATACGCTCAGAAATCACTCCTGGTTTGGGGGACCATATGGGATGCCAGGGATTAAGCCCAAGTCTGTCCTGGGTCAGCCAAAGCAAGGCAAATGTTCTATTGCTGTGCTATAGTGGCGGCCCCTATTTTGCTTATTTTTTTGTTTTTGTTTTTTGTTTTTGTTTTTGTTTTTGGGCCACACCGGCGGTGCTCAGGGGTTACTTCTGGCTGTCTGCTCAGAAATAGCTCCTGGCAGGCACGGGGGACCATATGGGACACCGGGATTCGAACCAACCACCTTTGGTCCTGGATCGGCTGCTTGCAAGGCAAACGCCACTGTGCTATCTCTCCGGGCCCTATTTTGCTTATTTTTAAAAGAAGAAACTTAACTTGATTTTGATATTTTTTTAAATCAATGCCCTGGTCTTTAAGGATTTATTCCAAAAGTTCACAGACATAATCACCCCTTGACCAAGATGTGGAACAATGCAGCTATCCCTGAACCTTCCTCTTGTGCCTTTCCCCTTTCATGACTGCCTGACTCCCAGGTTTCAACTGCCACCACTGTTGTTCAAAGATGGACTCAGCTTGGCACTTTCCCCTCTCCTATTTCTTCTGAATTTTACTCAAGTGTTTCTTCATTCTTTGGTTCTTTCTATGCCCATTCTAGCACCACCGAGTGAGTCTGTGTGCATTTCTATCCAGTCACCTGTAGGTAGATATATAGATTGTATTCTTGGCATTTCATTAATTACATTTTAAAACTGTTTGCTATTATCAATGAGCCTATGCTCATTCCTTAATTAATCTTTTTTTTGATATCTATGTTTTCATTACTCTTGAGTAAATGTCCAAGAGAGATCACTAGATCATTGTGATACTTGTTCAATCTGAGGGGAAAGTTCCAGTAACCTTTACTTGAGAAAGAATTGTTAGTACGCTTGCATCAACTTTTTTTTTAGTGTGGATCAATAAAATGAGTCAATGAATAATATTCAATGCTACAAAGATGCTTGGGATGACATTAAAGGGTGATTTTTTTCTCTCTGGTTGGGCTCTGGTTTCTCTCTAGAGGCTCAGTAGGGAACCCTTGCGGTTTAGTCAAGACTTGAAAAAGAGTTGGTTTATCACACAGCAACTCATTATCAAACTGACTTTTTAGGGCACTTGTTTTTTCCTAAGAAAATCATCATTCAAAGGCCCAAGTAGATGTTCTCTTTTTCTTGAGTTGGATCAAGTTGCTTCCGTAGATTGGCACTTCCTGCTTTCAAGTCAATATTTCCAACTTTATTGCCTGCAAGATAGACAGTGACTGGAGGACATGCTTTTGTTGTTTTGTTTTGTTTTCCCTATGAGTCTTACAGGAAAAAAAGAATAGACTTGATTTCCTCATATGCTTGCAGTGCCTGTCTGGAACAAGGCTAGGTTGATTTGTTTTCCAGAGCAACATGAGTGCCATTAATGCAATTGTATTAATATATTTCATAAACACTCACAGGCAGGGACTTGGGTACTGGTAAGATAGAAGCCAAATGCATATTTAATGACTAGGTCCATATTTTTAGCTTCCACTTTGATATCTATAAAGTGAAGATGTTTATTAAATTTAATAAAAATCTATTTCTATTAAATTCCAGTGATTGATTTGATGTGTATATGGCTTAGAGTTCCAAGTGAACATAATTGCAGCTTCTTGTTAATGTGAATGTCAGGTTTCGTTAGATTAATTTTAATACACTCAAACAATGGAATATGCAGTAACCATTAATAAGAGTCTTGGGGATTTATTTATAGACATGTGAAAATGTTTGCAATATGTTCTGAAGTGGAAAAGGGGGAAATTACAAAATAAGGTTTACAAAATGGTCCAGGGCTTCAAAGTATAGCCAAGAATCTAGGCACAAAGTTATTAAAGATAATTAATTTATGGTGATAGGAAGCAGGAAATTTTTATTGTGTTTTTATATGTTATCATATATACATGCCATTGAAAACATTATTTCTGAAATAGATGTCAAATAATGTCATTTTATACAAATCTAATAATAATTATATTTATCTACTATACTAGGTAATAATAACTTACCCAATAATTTTCCTATTTAGTTTTTTATAAGGAAGCATTGACATAAAAGAAAAATTGGTCAGAGAAAAAACTAGCGGTGTCCCTTGAGCACCATCAGGAGTAATCCTAGCATCAAGCCAGGAGTAAGTCTGAGTGTGACCAAAAAAAAAAAAAAAAAACCCGACAGAAAATAATTAAAACAAACAACTATTAGAAACATTTTTGTATATTAAACTCCAAGCTGTGCCTATGCAAACAACAACTGCCACACACATTTTTATTGTATTTTTTTATCTCTCATCTTTTAAAAAAAGAGCTTACTATCACATCACCTAACACTAGGTGGAAATCAAAAGATGTACCGTCCTTTGAACTATAAAAAATAAGAGCACTAACTACAGAAAACTGACTTTGACAACCATGACTGGGCAGAACTTACCTTGAAACCAATAAGGAAAACCCTACCCTAGGCTGTAGCCCAGGACTCTTACAAAAATCAAGATTTCTTAGTACAGAGGCCCAGTTCTGACAACACAGACTGAGTGGAACCTTTAGAACCATAATTTCCTAGACTTTGGTTTAGGGACCGAGCAAAAACATGGAGCACATGATACAGAAGACTGAACACACCAACAATGATGGAACAGAACATCTAGAATCGTAAAGACTCTATCCTGGACTTTGTCCTAGGACCTGAGAAAATACCAATATTGCTAGCTACAGTGGCCTGATTTTCTCATCCACAACCGAGAGGGAAGTTTTCTGACACCACAAAAACAAACAAACAAACAAACAAACAAAACAACCCTGGGATAGGGCAATGAGTATGTATGGAGCCAGTGGTTGTTCCCATGACAGTATGCTTCAAGAGTGGAGAAACCCTGAATCTCTTAGGCCATGGGAATTTCCTTCCTTCCCCAATATTTACTGTGCCTATGCAAAAAAAAAAGGGGGGGGGACACCAAATCCTGCCACTCCAGCATTCCTTTTTCTTGTTTTGTTTTGTTTGTTTTTTGATATTATTTTCCTTCTCTTTTTTATTCCACTTTTTTCTTTCTTTTTCACTCTTTTGGATATTATTTGGTGATTTTTTTCTTTCTTTCTTTCTTTTTTTTTTTTTTTTTTTGGTAGTTGATAACAAATTTTTCTTCTCTTTTTTGTTAACCTTCTTGTCTCCAAAAGAATCGCATAACTTGATTCATTCAGCCTCATAAATTGAGGGGGGGAAATGATACCAGGACCAGTCATATGAACATGTAGTGAAAATAAAAAATGATCAGATTGGAACACCAAACCCAAAGTGAATGACAACAGAATAGATACCCAATCTACAACAAGCTGTAAAGTGAAGACCAGTTACACTAGTATTCTAGGGGGAAGGGGTAAAGGAGGGAAATATGGGAGACATGCTGGGAACAGGAGTGGAGGGAGGACAACATTGGTGGTGGGAATGCCCTTCATTCATTGTCACTATGTTCCATAAATAATTCTGTGTAATGCACTTCAGTCACAATACAAATTAAAAAAAAAGAGCTCCTACTATTGTATTAATGACTTTATTGGAGATACATTAATTTTCACAAATATATTTGCTACTGAGTTTTTTCCTCTTTCTATTTTCTTCTCTTCTATTTTATTTTTTTAGTTTTTCTTTCTATTTTTTAAATAACTTTGCTTTCTGTCATCTTGAACTAAATGTATTATGATCAGTTATGTCAACTATGTGATGCCTTTTCTTTAAATAAAAAAATTTAAATAAATAAATAAATAAAACTCCCAGTAGAATTCAGAGTAAGCAGTGGCTTCTAGAAAATCATCAAAATAATTTGGTCAACACAGATGTGCACACATCTTCTTCTCAACACAAGAAGAAAAGAACCACCACCACATGACTCAGCTATCCACTTCTGGTTGGTCATCTAACCCAAGAAAGAAGAAAACAATCATTTAAAAAGACATATGCACACCTGTGTTCATTTTTGCATTGAATACAGAAGCTAGGATAGGGAAATAACCCAAATATTTAGTGATAGATGAATACAGAAATTGTGAGATATATACAAAATGGAATCCTAGGCAGCTATAGGACAAGATGAAACCTTGCAGCTCACAGTAACTTCGATGAAATTGGAAGAAACCATGTTAGACAAAATGAATCAAATGGAGAAGGACAAAGGTTGGCTGATCTCACTATATATAAAGAGAAATAAAACCAGAGAACAAACAGTGTTCAATGATGACAAACCCTTGACTTTTGACTAAAAATTGAGATAACCAAATAATGTGGGTGGAGTGGGGGCTGGAAGAAAAAGATAAAAAATAGAATGGCACAAAGATTGAGGGGTAAACGTTTTGTTGGTGTTGGAAGTTTGATGACTTTGTGTATTAATCCCATAAAAAAATTCACACTACTGGAACCATGTTAAACTGTAATTGAAAAAAATGGGTTCAGATGTTTTCTACTCCAACTACCAAAGGAGGTTCCAATGGCTCCCTTAAGCACATTCAATAAATAGTATTTAGTAAGAATCTACAGAGACCTTTTGTTTTATTTTATTTTATTTTATTTTTTATTTGTGGGGGGGGGGGGTCGGGCCACTCCCGGTGA
Source organism: Suncus etruscus (assembly GCF_024139225.1). Classification (NCBI taxonomy): domain Eukaryota; kingdom Metazoa; phylum Chordata; class Mammalia; order Eulipotyphla; family Soricidae; genus Suncus; species Suncus etruscus. The sequence continues at coordinate 49,350,894 of NC_064850.1, read as the reverse complement.
CACCAGGGGTTACTTCTGGCTATGCGCTCAGAAATAGCCCCTGGCTTGGGGGACCAAATGGGATGCCAGAGGGATCAAACCGCATTCTGTCCTAGGTTAGCGTGTACAAGGATAACACCCTGCAGCCTGTGCCACTGCTTTGGCCCCCTACAGAGACTTTTTAACACACTGTATTGACATACTAGAAACTTAATTGGAGATTTCAAGAAGAGCAAGAAGAGTAACATGATTAAATGTTATATTTAAGTACTGTACCTAAATAGAATGATATCCATTTGGTGTTGTAAGCTTTATCTTAAAGAAAGTGATGATTATATATATGTAATCATACATGAAGGAGTAATAATATGTTATGAATAGTAAAATTAAAAATGCCTACTAAGAATTTAGACCTGCGATCTAAATTTAGACCTGTGATCTTTACTCTCTACATATCCTAACAATGATATGATACTGAGTGCTTACTGTGGGCAAGAAACTATACTATTTTGCATATATTTTGTCCCTCAAGAATCTTAGAAGACATGTCAGATTATTATCTTGAGAACTCAGATTAAAATCTGAAGATCATTTATTATCCTTGCATTGCTTTGATAAATATACTTCATATAAAAGGAGGAGGAGAATTGGTGCAGTGTGTGTGTGTGTGTACGTGTGTGTGTGTGTGTGTGTGTGTGTGTGTGTGTGAGAGAGAGAGAGAGAGAGAGAGAGAGAGAGAGAGAGAGAGAGAGAGAGAGAGAGATCTGGGCATCAGGACAATGTGCTGAATTTATTTAGCTCATTGAGTTTAATGTGAATCTTACTTTATTTTTAGCAGTACACATTTTTCTCGTCTACAGTATTGCTGGAAACAAAGATGGGTGAAAAGTTGGGCATGCCCCCTTCCTTCAGAACATTCAAGTCAGACACAAAACACGCATTTTCTCAGCCTGGGTTAAACAGAAAACTCAGAGGGCATTTCATTATTCAAATTTTTTCATCTGTGGTGTTGTATGAAATGCTGTTCAAAAACTCTATGCTTTAGGTTCTTGGATTATCAATAGACTTCTAAGCCTAAATCTAAAGCAATGGTGCTTTATAATTTATATGAGCACATTCCACCCTTTCAATGTGATTAAAAATAATGAAATAGAGAACTTGTACTCTTCAGGAAGGTAACAAGTCAATTTATGATTCTAATTCTCTGTTTGGTCATCTGAAATATACAATTTTAGCTGCTTTATGCCTTTAACAGGTATTCCTTGCAAGCAATTCCTACTTGCATTACTGTTCCATAAATGTTTTGGCTTGAAAGAGCAAATGTGTCCTTCAAACCAGTTTATTTTTTTTCCAGGCTGTTTCTCTATGTGAAGTCAAGGGAGCTGACGATGCTATGTATTCTGGATCATCTTCTTAGGGTTCAATTCATTACCCCTGATCATTATTCAATTTGTTGGGCTTTGGGCACGTGAATAATTGAAAGCTAGGCACGTATTATAAATTACATTGTCCACATTCATAATCCCCATTTTAGCATTTATAGCTTCACTGTAAAAATTCACTGTGTTGGAACCTTCCAGACAAGGTCTTATACTGAAAACAAATTAATTTACAAATACATTTTTTCTTCCCCAAACTCATTATTTATCAGATCTTACAATTTTTTCAGTTATGGTTTTTATGGCTTTTATGGCAATGACAAGCTCAATGAAAGGGACATTTTACGTGTTCATATATGTTCATTTATTCATTCCTTTTTGCAACAAATATTTATAGAATGACTTTTGGTGGATAGTGTGAAGTCTAGGAGTAGGTCAGCCTTGTCTTTTAGAGAAGAAAAAGAAAAAGTGAGTTTTGTCACCTTTTAAGCTATGACCTTTTTGTCCTGCTAGCAGTAGCCAAATTAAACAAGCATACAAACAAGCATGTAAATCCCAGGTACCCTGCCTTACCCCAGTCTTAACTGCCCTGTCTCCAAGTCAGTGCCTTTGTGTTCTTCCTGGTCCAATCTAGACATAAAGACCAGGAGATTCTTTAGTTTACTTAAGACAAAGCATCATGGTCTTTGGAAATGAGTTGTAGAGAGGTTGGAGAGATTGTCCGGGAATGAAGGAATATGACTTATTACACACACCCAGCTTTTGTGTTATATCAGACACCACAGGACTCACCAAGAATCTCCAATATAGTTCTGAGAAAATCCCAGCCCCCCAAACCTTACCATATACCCAGTCAAGTTTTGTTACACTGACCAGTCCAATTTACCAGGCCTAGAATCACTGGGAGATACTCCTGAATCCTCTGAGGACCATTTGGGATGCCATCTCCCTCCTGGACAAAGAAATGATTTTAAGAACAAGTTTTTGTTTGTTTGTTTTTGTTTTGTTGTTGTTGTTGTTGTTGTTTTGTGGTTTTTGGGTCACACCTGGCAGCGCTCAGGGGTTATTCCTGGCTCCAGGCTCAGAAATTGCTCCTGGCAGGCATGGGGGACCATATGGGATGCCGAGATTCGAACCGATGACCTCCTGCATGAAAGGCAAACGCCTTTCCTCCATGCTATCTCTCTGGCCCCAAGAACAAGTTTCTTGATACAAATAACAGAGTTATACTTAAAAATGTGAAAAATAGAGGGCAAAGGTAAAGAAAATAGCATGGGGTGAGGTAAAAGGGACTAGTTAATGTTTGGATGGGAGGCAGGCCTAACCTGTGACTGCCAAGATGGTGGAGAATTTAACCACATCCACATGGCCATGATCTTGCTAGATTGATTGGGTAGTTTTACTGCAGCAAAAATAGCTTTACTCTCTTTATTTGCGCACGCGAGCACACACACACACACACACACACACACACACACACACACAAACACACAAACCCACCTTCCACCAGTCACAAAAGCAGTACTTGCCTTTCTCCTTGCAAAAACTGAAATGGAAGATGGTTTGAAGTTACAGATGAAAATGATATGGGAGCTCAATTCTGTTTTCAATGATGCCCTATCACCTCTTTCTGACACCTATCCCAAAAGTCCAAAATTTATTCCGAAAAGACATTTGTGCTCCTGTGTTCATTGCAGCACAGTTCACAAATGCCAAAGTCTGGAAACAGCCCAAAAGTTCAACAACAGAATTGGATTAAAAAACAACTATGGTCTGTATGCACAATAGAATACTTTCTGGTTTTCATAAAAGGGGAAATGATGCATTTTGCCTCTATGTGGATGGAACTGGAGAGTATTATGCTGAATAAAGTTAATCAGAAGGCATAGAATATATACAGAATGGGGCCAGAGAGATAGCATGGAGGTATGGCGTTTGCCTTTCATGCAGAAGGTCATCGGTTCGAATCCTGGCGTCCCATATGGTCCCCCGTGCCTGCCAGGAGCAATTTCTGAGCATGGAGCCAGGTGTAACCCCTGAGCACTGCTGGGTGTGACCCAATAACCACAAAAAAATAAAAATAAAAAAGAATATATACTGAATGTCTTCTCATATATGGAATATAAAGGAACATAGTAAAAGAACAACAAATGACCTGTTACAACATAATCTGTGACCTAGTTTACAAAGCTGAGCTTACCATGCTTAAAGAGACAGATGGAAATGGGGTGATGATCAAGGAGGGGTCAGTGAGGCAATGGAGGAGGGTGTGGAATTGGACCATATCATATGTAGGAGACTCTAATATTAACAGTATTGTAAATCAGCAGTGCCTACAATAAATTCTATATTTTAATAAATATAAATGATATATCTATATATCAGGTATATCACTTATATACTTTATATACTATATATTAGAAATATATTTGATATATATCAAAGAAAGTAAGAATCACTGCAAAAAAAACTTGTTCTAGGTTAGGTCAAGAATTTCTGAAGCACAGAAATCCCCCCATCTTGTTCTACACAAGTTTTGAGAAATAAACCACATGTGGTTCCTGCTTTAATTTAGTACAAAATTGGGCAAAGACACAAATAATAAGCAAGAAAGCAAACTATTGCATTGTACATTATACTTTAAGGAAAGCCAAGAAGTTGGAAAATATGAACAGGAAGCTTCTGTTAAGTTTAAATGTTAAAGGATTTTTTTCTACCAGAAGTGAGTAGAGAGTTGGTATGAGGTATTCACGAGTTATTATTTCTAATAAATTTTCCCTGTCTGCCAGTTACTGTTTGACAAAGTGAGTAAGAAGCAAGTCTTGACCAGAAAGGTAAAAACAAAGGTAGAGATTAAAAGGAGGGCATGTTTGGGTTGTTGTTTATTTTTCTACATAATGGTGGCCATGCTCCCATCAACACAGATTCTAATTCTGGAAGAAGGTAAGTCCAATGTAAAAATAGTGAAGAATGTGAAGAGACAGCTTGGTTTCTCAAAGATTTATTTTTTAATGGTTACTGTCCAGGTTCCAATGCCTCAGACAAAATAGATGTTTAAATAAATAGACTTTTCATTCTCCTTAGCTCACTTTAGAAAATGCCAGCATTGTTTGTTAGAGAACAAGAATTGTTGGAAGAAGATATAAAAGCTACTTATTTTTTATGGGACTTCTACATCAATCTTATATCAATAACATGATCGAGGGACATAAATTTTAGCTGCTTGTTTCTGTTTCACCTGCTGTGGGGCCCGCATGGTCCTACCATAATCTCCAGGAGTGGAATGGAGCTATTTGCTAGGGCCATAAATTAGATGGGGTGTCATGGTAGTTTTCATTTGACTGAGCAGTAATGGAGTTAATTATACTTTCCGTCTCTTTGTTTTTGATCTGTGTTTCCAAAGTCATCTAAGCTTTGGGGAGTCTCTGCTTTAACTCTTCCCTGGTCTGTTTGGATTATTGATGGTTATGCTGTTTCGATTTCCATCTTCTATTTGGAACAGTACAGGCAGAATTGCCTAGAAGTTCTTCTGTGGAATGAGGGCATTGTCAACACTATTTTATGCCCCATATATAATTTTTAAAGTGAGGATTTTCTATAAATTACCTAAAGAGATAGAGGATGTCAGCTGATTTTCTAGTGAAGGCAGACACAGGAAATAGAGGAGAGTTCTGAACCATGACATAGCAAGACAAAATAGCCAGGATTTAGAATGTTTTGGAGCATGTTTGCTGGAATTAGAAGTGCTATTTCTAATAGTATGATAATTTTGTTAATCTATTATGCTGAGAGATTGTATAGAAAAATAAATACATATGTACATTTTTATCTATTAATCATGAGGATACATACATTTTAAATCCAGATTGATTATAACATTATAACTTAATTTTAAATACTCAGATGATTCAATCTAGTTATTTTAAATTTAATAATTATCCATTTGATTTTTTTCTTAGGGGTGAGTTTTGGGCCACAAATGGAGGTAGTCAGGGTCTACTTCTAACTCTGTGCTCAGGGCCATTCCTAGAAGTGCTCAATGGACCATGCAGTCAGTGTCAGACACCAAACTAGGACTTTTTCACATGCAAAGTTTATGTTCACCTTTTTATGCTTATATCACATTCCTCCACCTTGTTTTTTGATGTAAAAATTATTGAATTAAATTTAATAAGTGACTCTCTAAAGAAGAAAAATCTGTAGGTATTTGTTTTACAATAATGATTAGTATTTATGAAAGTAAGGGGATTTTTACTTCATTGCTTTTCTCAAGCCAATTTGGATAGCTGAAATGTGACGAAAAGAAATGCACAGTTCTCATATATATACATATATATATATATATATATATATATATATATATATATATATATATATACATTTGGGGGGTGTTTGGGCCACACCGGTGATGCTCAGGGATTACTCCTGGCAATGTGCTCAGAAATTACTCCTGGCTTGGGGAACCATATGGGACACTGTGGGATCCAGCCTCGGTCCGTCCTAGAGTAGAACGCACAAGGCAGACCCCTTACGGCTTGTGCCACCACTCTAGCCCCTATATAGACATTTTATATAGACAAATAGTATAAAGTAAACTTTAGAAAGTTATTTGGTAATGCTTTCATTTGATTTGAAATGTGATTTTTTTCTTTGTTTTTTAATTCTTACTTTTTTGAAATGTGATTTTTTTTTTTTTGCACATTTCAGTCATTACTCTTCCTTGATCATATTCCTTCGGTAATGGGCAAATTCACTCAAACATTAGAGGCATCTTCCATGTTGAAATTTTCCTCCCAAAATAACGTAAATAATGCCATAACCATGTCTTTTTCTTGAATGTTAAAATGGCGATGAAACCTTGATAAACAATTATCTTTGTCTTCCAAATGATTTTTATTCTTAATCATAGCATTGTCATGTTTGCTAACATTTTTAAGATAAGTATGTGAATAAGTGACTTTTCATCCTGAAAAGAAATAGGTTAAATAAGAGACTTACTCTAAAATGAGCTGGGAAAGATAGAGGAGGACTTGGTTGAAATCTAATTAGAGTAGTTACTAGTCAGTCCTCTAGTAACCTAGTAAACCCAAGTGTTGCCATGGCTAACTTGCTAACTAATAGAAAACACCTAGGAATATTTCTGGCCCTTGTTATTGTTGGCTCTGTTCAAGGAAAACCTTCAAAGGGGCAGAGTGTATGGGGGAATGTATCAACCCTGTCAGCCAGCAAGGGTTAACTTCTCTCCACCGGGTGTGTCTGGTACAAAAGATGTTTTTCCCAGCTGATGACCAGGAAAGAACAGGTCCCAATCTGATGACCAGAGACACTTTATTCCATTCTAATAGTGGTTATATAGGACAAGAGGTACTGGGATAAGTGTAGGCTGGCAGGGCCCAGAACACCAGGGATGGGCAGCCAGGGATGTGAGGAACCAGGGTGAAGTTAAACAAAATCATTTTTGATTAGAAATGTTTCGGGAATAACACAGAGGGTCATAAAAATTGACCAGAATTTTCTGTGAGGGAGGAGAGATGGCCAAGAGTCAAGCTGCGAATGACTTCATCATGATCATGTCCCTGTTTGTGCTGTCCTCCCCATCTCTGGCGGGGGTGTCTTTGAGACTTTCATCTCAAGGAGAATTTCTGGAGAAATAGCTCTAAGGTCCCCCCAAACAGTTGCTCTTACAGATCTGCCAGGGAACAGCTCCCCAAGGTGGGACTCTAAAGGGGGAAATAATTGATATTTTGTGCTAATTTAAAGATTTATTTTCACTACCATCACAATTTCTTTGGATCAAAAGTAAAGAAGTTCCCTCTCTCAAAACAAAGGATTAGAGATGAAAATGGCAAAGCAAATCAGCTAAAGAAGGGGACAGTGGACAGGGGTTGGGGTGTCTTTAGCATGGTTCATGCATTGTTTTGTGCCTTGATGTGAAGGAGTGTGTCTCCTGTTCTGTCATAGATCCGGGGTTCAACCATGAGATTCAGCAGGTCACTGAAGACTGAGCCCTCTGACAATGGGAACATTATGAAAACTAGCAGAATTCTAGATGTTTGAATAGTTTGGTTTTCTTGTTTGGCAAGTTGCTTACAAGAGAAATAAATACTACTTCTTGGATTTCTTAAATATTGAGGAAGGTGATACCACATTGAAGAGTGAATGGAAGACCTACTGTTCAGTAACGAAGGTCACATTTTCTTCTCTCTGCCTTCTTTCAGGCTCCCAAACCAGTTTGCATATAGAGCTTCCCAGAACTCTTGCAACCACCCGAGCACTTAAGCATGAAGAACACCATTCTCAATGTCTTTAGCTACAAATTGATAAGCAAATGGGCTCCAGCAGGCTGAAGAGGAGGGGCACAGCTCTGAACTCCAGTCTGTTTATGGCAGAGGAAGTTCTGATCAAGTTTATGGGGCTAAAGATTCCAACCTATCAACCCTACTGCAGAGCAGTACAAGGCACTGTAAATAGGAACCATCAAAGCATTAGCCATTTCAATGAAATGAAGCAAATCAATCGTGTTTTTTTTTTTTTTTTTTCCAGGAAGGTGCCTTTCAGGTCTCCTTTTTTAGTTTCTGATTTGCTCTGTCAAGTTCACATGAAAACAACTTGTGTTAACCTGATTTTAGCTCAGGGTCTTAGAAGGTCAGTGACTTAGCCAGTATGCCAGGCTTTCCAGCACCAGAGGCAAAACAATGACTTTCAAAGCCATTGAAAGCCTTTCAGTGACTTCAGCATTAGAATAAAGGCAAAAGGAAAGCTACACAGCTCAAATACTTGGAATTTTCAGGGACTGAATTTATTTCTTTCCTTCATCCAATTATCTTTTATTTAGTATGACTTTTTATTTTTCTTAAAATGATGTGGTCTACTAAAATTGGCTTTTGTGTTAAATCTAGGTAGATTTAACAGATATATTTATCAGATATATATATATATATAGTGAAATAAAATAGTTTTATTTTTTTAAATCTATGTAAGAGAAATGTGAGGAGAGCAAGGGAGAGAAATGTATTCAAAAGAGAGCAGTGACTTCTGGGAGAAGGCTAAAGGTGTAATTTTTTTTAATACAAGCCACTTTGTTCAAACTATTATAATTTTGTCCTGTTAAATAATTTCATCAGAAAAAAATAACACAACCAGAATGTAGTTTTTCTCTAAATCAGAAAGGCAATAATTGCTAATCACATTCACATTTTGGCGATTGGCACATTAATTGAGAGCCTTCTACTTAGCAAACATGGAACTAGTCCCTGGCATTTGAGGACAAAAGGTCATTATCAGTCCATGTCTGCTCTGGGCTTCTAGAGATCAGGAATCCTGTTAAATAAATTTTCCCTTCTCCTCAAAACCCAATGGAATGTTTTATAGTAAATAATTTTCCACATCTTTCTAACAGATAAATAAAATACCTAATTGACTCTTAGAAAAAAATAACTCCTACACTGAGAATTTAAATGTACAATATTAAATTCTTTTCTTTTCCCAATGGAATGTTATAGAATAAATAAATTCCCAGCATCTTTCTAACAGATATTAAAATATCTCTAGCTTCTACAAAAATTAACTCCTGGATTGAGAATTTGAATTTACAATATTAAGTTCTTTACAGGGATTAAAACAAAGAGATAAAATACAGATGGCTTTCTTCTATATAGTCACACCTGCATTTTAAAAGCACGTGTTTTGTGAGAAAGAGATTGGGATGAGATGAATAATGTTTACTTAAGCACTTCATTTCGTTTTTTCTTTTTTTTATTCCAATGGTGTTAAATTAATATTTATTTTTGATACATTTTTTATTTAAACATCTTTATTATATACATGATTGTGTTTGGGTTTCAGTCATGTAAAGAACACCACCCTTCACCAGTACTACATTCCCATCACCAATGTCCCAAATCTCCCTCCTCCCCACCTAACCCCCTCCTGTACTCTAGACAGGCTTTCTATTTCCCTCGTACATTATCATTATTAGGATAGTTCAAAACGTAGTTATTTCTCTAACTAAACTCATTCCTGTCTGTGGTGAGCTTCATGAGGTGAGCTGTAACTTCCAGCTCTTTTCTCTTTTGTGTCTGAAAGTTATTATTGCAAGAATGTCTTTCATTTTTCTTAAAACCCATAGATGAGTGAGACCATTCTGCGTGTCTCTCTCTCTCTCTCTCTCTCTCTCTGACTTATTTCACTCAGCATAATAGATTCCATGTATAGGAAAATTTTATGACTTCATCTCTCCTGACAGCTGCATACTATTCCATTGTGTATATGTACCACAGTTTCTTTAGCCATTCATCTGTTGAAGGGTATCTTGGCTGTTTCCAGAATCTTGCTATGGTAAATAGTGCTGTAATGAATAGAGGTGTAAGGAAGGGATTTTTGTATTGTATTTTTGTGTTCCTAGGGTATATTCCTAGGAGTGGTATAGCTGGGTCGAATGGGAGCTCGATTTCCAATTTTGGGAGGAATCTCCATATTGCTTTCCATAAAGGTTGAACGAGATGGCATTCCCACCAGCAGTGGATAAGAGTTCCTTTCTCTCCACATCCCCACCAACACAGCTTGTTCTCATTCTTTATGATGAGTGCCAATTTCTGGGGTGTGAGGTGGTACCTCATAGTTGTTTTGATTTGCATCTTCCTGATGATTAGTGATGTGGAGCATTTTTTCATGTGTCTTTTGGCCATTTGTATTTCTTCTTTGTCAAAGTGTCTTTCCATTTCTTCTCCTCATTTTTTGATGGGATTAGATTTTTTTTCTTGTAAAGTTCTGTAAGTGCCTTGTATATTTTGGAGATTAGCCCCTTATGTGATGGGTATTGGGTGAATAGTTTCTCCCATTCAGTGGGGGGCTCTTGTATCATGGACGCTATTTCTTTTGAGGTGCAGAAGCTTCTCAGTTTAATATATTCCCATCTGTTAATCTCTGCTTTCACTTGCTTGGAGAGTGCTGTTTCCTTGAAGATGCGTTTAGTCTCAATGTCCTGGAGTGTTTTACCTACATATTGTTCTATATATCTTATGGTTTTGGGTCTGATATTGAGGTCTTTCATCCATTTGGATTTAACCTTCATACATGATGTTAGCTGGGGGTCTCAGTTCAATTTTTTGCAAGTGGCTAGCCAGTTGTGCCAACACCACTTATTGAAGAGGCTTTCTTTGCTCCATTTAGGATTTCTTGCTCCTTTATCAAAAATTAGGTGATTGTATGTCTGGGGAACATTCTCTGAGTATTCAAGCCTATTCCACTGATCTGAGGGCCTGTCTTTATTCCAATACCATGCTGTTTTGATAACTATTGCTTTGTAGTGCAGTGTAAAGTTGGGGAAAGTAATTCCTCCCATATTCTTTTTCCCAATGATTGCTTTAGCTATTCTAGGGTGTTTATTGTTCCAAATGAATTTCAAAGTGCCTGATCCACTTCTTTGAAGAATTTCATGGGTATCTTTAAAGGGATCACATTAAATCTGTACAATGCTTTGGGGAGTATTGCCATTTTAATGATGTTAATCCTGTCAATCCATGAGCAGAGTATGTGCTTCCATTTCCATGTGTCCTCTCTTATTTCTTGGAGCAGAGTTTTATAGTTTTCTTTGTATAGGTCCTTCACATTTTTAGTCAAGTTGATTCCAAGATATTTGAGTTTGTGTGGCACTATTGTGAATGGGGTTGTTTTCTTAATGTCCATTTCTTCCTTATTACTATTGCTGTATAGAAAGGCCATTGATTTTTGTGTGTTAATTTTGTAGCCTGCCACCTTGCTATATGAGTCTATTGTTTCTAGAAGCTTTTTCGTAGAGACTTTAGGGTTTTCTAAGTAGAGTATCATGTCATCTGCATACAGTGAGAGCTTGACTTTTTCCTTTCCTATCTGGATTCCCTTGATATCTTTTTCTTGCCTAATCGCTATAGCAAGTACTTCCAGTGCTATGTTGAATAGGAGTGGTGAGAATGGGCAGCCTTGTCTTGTGCCAGAATTTAGAGAAAAGGCTTTCAATTTTACTCCATTGAGGACAATATTTGCCTCTGGCTTGTGGTAGATGGCCTTAACTATATTGAGAAAGGTTCCTTCCATTCCCATCTTGCTGAGAGTTTTGATCAAGAATGGGTGTTGGACCTTATCAAATGCTTTCTCTGCATCTATTGATATGATCGTGTGATTTTTATTTTTCTTGTTGATGTTGTGTATTATGTTGATAGTTTTATGGATGTTAAACAAGCCTTGCATTCCTGGGATGAAACCTACTTGATCGTAGTGGATGATCTTCTTAATGAGACATTGAATCCTATTTGCCAGGATTTTGTTGAGGATTTTTGTATCTGTATTCATCTGCGATATTGGTCTGTAGTTTTCTTTTTTGGTAGCAATCTCTGTCTGGTTTAGGTATCAAGATGATGTTGGCTTCATAAAAGCTATTTGGCAGTGTTCCTGTTTTTTTTTTTTTTTTTATTTCATGAAAGTCTTGCCAGGATTGGTAGTAGTTCCTCTTGAAAGGTTTGAAAGAATTCATTAGTAAATCCATCTGGGCCTGGGCTTTTGTTTTTGGGCAGACATTTGATTACTGTCTTAATTTCCTCAATAGTGATGGGTGTGTTTAGATATGCTACATCCTCTTCATTCAACCATGGAAGATTATAAGATCCAAAAATTTATCCATTTCTTCCAGGTTTTCATTTTTAGTGGCATAGAGTTTCTCAAAGTAGTTTCTGATTACACTGTGAATCTCTACCATATCTGTAGTGATCTCTCCTTTTTAATTCCTATACGAGTTATCAAGTTTCTTTATCTCTCTTTCTTTGTTAGTTTTGCCAGTGGTCTATCAATCTTGTTTATTTTTCAAAGAACCAACTTCTGCTTTTGTTGATCTTTTGGATTTTTTTTCGGGTTTCCACTTCATTGATTTCTGCTCTCAGCTTTGTTATTTCCTTCTGTCTCCATATTTTTGGGTCCTTTTGTTGAGTACTTTCTAATTCTATGAGCTGTGTCATTAAACTATTCAGGTATGCCCCTTCTTCTTTCCTGATGTGTGCTTGCAAAGCTATAAATTTTCCTCTCAGGACCGGTTTTGCTGTGTCCCATAGGTTCTGATAGTTTGTGTCTCCATTGTCATTTGTTTTCAGGAAGGTTTTGATTTCCTTTTTGATTTTATCTCGGACCCACTGGTTATTCAGTATTAGGCTGTATAACGTTTAAAGTTTTTCTTCTGCATCCCTTTGTAGTTCACATATAATTTCAGGGCCTTGTGGTCAGCGAAGGTAGCCTGCAAAATTTCTATCCTCTTGATATTATGGAGGTATGTTTTATGTGCTAGCATGTAGTCTATCCTGGAGAATGTCCCATGTACATTAGAGAAGAATGTGTATCAAGGCTTCTGGGGGTGGAGTGTCCTGTATATATCTATTAGGCCTCTTTCTTCCATTTCTCTTTTCAGGTCTAGTATATTCTTGTTTGGTTTCAGTCTGGTTGACCTATCCAGTGTTGACAATGCCGTGTTGAGGTCTCCCACAATTATTTTGTTGTTATTGATATTATTTTTCAGATTTGTCAACAATTTTATTAAATATTTTGCTGGACCCTCATTTGGTGCATATATGTTTAGGAGAGTGATTTCTTCCTGTTGTACGTATCCCTTGATTAATATAAAATGTCCATCTTTGTCCCTTACAACTTTCCTAAGTATAAAGTTTGCATCATCTGATATTAGTATGGCCAACTCTTGCTTTTTTATGGGTGTTGTTTGCTTGGATGATTTTCCGCCAGCCTTTTATTTTGAGTCTGTGTTTGTTCTGACTATTTAGGTGTGTTTCTTGTAGGCAGCAGATGGTTGGATTGAGTTTTTTGATCCATTTAGCCACTTTGTGTCTCTTAACTGGTGCATTTAGTCCATTGACATTGAGAGAAAGAACTGTCCTGGGAGTTAGTGCCATATTTATATTGAAGTTTGGTGTGGCTGTTGGTCAGTCTTGTCTTAAAGTAGACCGTTCAGTTTTTCTTTTAAGAATGGTTTTGAGTCTGTAAAGTTTCTGAGCTGCTGTTTGTCTGTGAAATCATGTATTGTTCCTTCAAACCTGAAAGCGAATTTTGCTGGGTGCAGTATTCTAGGTGAAGCATTTATTTCATTGAGTTTTTTCACTATGTCCCACCACTGCCTTCTGGCCTTGAGTGTCTCCAGTGACAGGTCTTCAGTAAATCTCAAGGATGTTCCCTTGAATGTAATTTCTCTTTTCAATCTTGCTGCTTTCAGAATTCTGTCTCTATCTGTGGGATTCGTCATTGTGACTAGGATGTGTCTTGGGGTGTTTTTTTCTGGGGTCTCTTTTAGTTGGTACTCCTTGGGCACTCAGGATTTGATCACATGTATTCATTAGCTCTGGTAGTTTCTCTTTAATGATGTTCTTGACCGTTGATTCTTCCTGGAAATTTTCTTCCTGGGTCTCTGGAACTCCAGTGATTCTTAAGTTGTTTCTGTTGAGCTTATCATAGACTTCTATTTCCATCTGCTCCCATTCTTTGAATAATTTTTCCATTGTTTGATCATTTGCTTTAAGGCTTTTTTCTGATTTCTTCTGCTGTATGGAATTGTTATTCATCTCATCTTCCAGTGTACTAATTCTATCCTCAGCTGCTGTTAACCCATGGGAAAGCTCAACCATGTTTTTCTTTAATTCATCTACTGAGTTTTTCAGACCTGATATTTGACCTGAAATTTTAGTTTGGAGTTTTCTGATTTCTATCTTCATATTCTCCTGATTCTTATTAGTGTTCTCTTCTGTACTTACTTTGAGTTCTTTGAACATTTTCCATATTGCGATTCCATTTCATTTCTTCTTTAAAAATTAAAGAAAAATCTATTTTGTTCCACTAAAATAAATGAATAAAAATTTTTCTTCAGCATTACGTTTCTTTTGAAAAAAGTTACCCCACACAGAAATTAAATGGCAATTAGCAGAAGATTTGAGTATTTCTTTGAGTTGAGCCACATGGTAAACTTGTAGTTGAGTAAAGTTGAGTAAAACCAGATAATGAAAAAAAATTACCAACCTACCGAGAGTTTATGAGTTACTTAGGTCTTTATAAATTGGTTAGGTGCCATTTTTATGCATAGATATAAGTCAGGAAGGAATAATTCCTGAGGCACTCCTGGTTGTGGCCTCCAAACCAACCACTTACCAAAAATTATAAAAAGATTGATTTAATTCCATCTTTGCTGACCTTAAGCTATGTTTGAGACATTGAGATGAAAGTATGCAACAGACTAGAAATAAAACAATACAGAAAATGGGAATCCCCTTACTTATAATAATAACTTTACTTATAATTATTAGAAATACTCTAAAACTTGCTTCTGTAGTGCATGCTTTTTTTATATAATATCTTTATTTAAGCACCATGATTACAAACATGTTTGTAGTTGGGTTTTAGTTATAAAAAAAAAAAAGAACACCCCTGGGACCTGGAGAGATAGCACAGCGGTGCTCGCCTTGTAAGCAGCAGATCCAGAACCTAAGGTGGTTGGTTCGAATCCCGGTGTCCCATATGGTCCCCCATGCCTGCTAGGAGCTATTTCTGAGCAGACAGCCAGGAGTAACTCCTGAGCACCGCCGGGTGTGACCCAAAAATAAAAAATAAAAAAAGAACACCCCTCTTCACTAGAGCAACCTTCCCACTACCAATGCCCCCATCTGTATTTGAGACAGGCATTCTGTTTTTCTCACTCTCTACATTGTCATGGTAGGTGTTAGTATAATTATTTCTCTAACTGAACTCACCACTCTTTGTGGTAAGCTTCATGTGGGCTAGTCCTTCCAGCCTCATCTCTATTGTCTCTGGATATAGGACATGCTCCTTTTCATCTCCAAAATACTCAGTGGAAATCAAGTCATCTGGGTTTCTTTATTTTGTTATTATTTCCACACTCTACCATCAGAAATACCTCTGTATCTTAGAATATTAAAGTGTAGTGATACCTGCCATTTTTAGATATGATTTTCTTGACTTCAAATTAAAAGCACAACTTGTGATTTTACCATAAAGTGGGTTTATTAGGAAGCGACATCCAAGACATTTTTGTGGGAGCAGTCTCAGACTCAAATATGTCCCTTAGTCAAAGACCAGCACCCACAAAGGCAAGCTTTTTGGGGGCTACAATGAAAATTCCTCCCTTTAGGGGCCGGGCGGTGGCGCAAGAGGTAAGGTGCCTGCCTTGCCTGCGCTAGCCTTGGACGGACCACAGTTCGATCCCCCGGCGTCCCATATGGTCCCCCAAGCCAGGAGCAACTTCTGAGCGCATAGCCAGGAGTAACCCCTGAGCATTACCGGGTGTGGCCCAAAAACCAAAAAAAAAAAAAAAAAAGAAAGAAAAAAAAAAAGAAAATTCTTCCCTTTCTTTCTTCTGAGACTAATAGCAAGTCTCTTTCCACCCCAGAGACCAGGCACATGGGAAGGAGGGAGGGAGCCTTCTTCTTGAGAAGTTTTGATAACTTATTCTTCTTTATGGGAAACTTAAATCATTTTGCAAAGGCCAAAAGAAAATCTCATTGAATTTTGATAGAAATGATATTAACCCACAAATGACTTCTGGAGAAATTGACAATTAGATTTTACCAGGCAGAAATGTCAATTGTTTTTCAACATCCTTCCATATCCCAAAGGAAATTTTTGTGATCATCTTCCCTCCAAGCCAGTATCTTGCTTATTGTACATATTTCTTATTCTTTTCTGTATCATGTCTCACTAAAATAAATGCTATTTTTCCATTATTTTTCTGATGTATGCTTTTCTGTGGAAATGTCACTGATTTCGATACATGTTTTCTGAATTACCTTTTCCCCCAGACTTTTGATAGTATACACCTCATTTTTAACTGCAGTATAGTGATAAGTTCTTAAGAAATTATGTTTTATAGTTTTTATGGTTTATTGCTTAAGCAGGCAATTAACTCTTCCAATGTGTAAGAGTTTAAAAAGCAAGACCAGAGGAATTCTCTTATTCACAAAATCATCAGGAATTTAAATTAAAGTACTGGAATGAAACCATGTCTATTTTACATAATTTGCAGAAAGTCTAATTCTTCTTTTTCTTTTTTATCAAATGTTGGACACTTGCTGCATTTTCTGAAGTCTAAATATTATCATTCTATATCTCACATGCTTTGTGCTTATACCTGCCTAAATTATCCAGTAATTAAATGATGTGCATCTTTATCCACTTTTATAAAACAAGCCATGGTTAGTGTGCTGATATAAAAAACCAGTCAAGTTTTGTGGCTCTGCAGAGTCTGATTGTGAAATATGCTTAAAAACTTATTTCTTTGTATAAAGAAATCATACCAACTCAGTAAACAGATCTGAAACAGGTTAATAGAAGAAGTGTAAACTTGTTCCAAAAGAAGTCAAAATCAGTTCTAAAAATAGAGAGCAGGGTTTATTTCAATGGAAAAAATATTTTTATTACTCTAGAGCACAAATTGAATGTTGTATTTCTGTATTATTGACAGACTCAGTCTAAACAATGCTTTGCTAACACATCAACTTTTGACTTTAATTCTCTCTGGAAAATTCTTCCTCATTTGAGGAATTTATAAAACCAAATTATGACTGAGGCATTCAGAAAACACTACTTTTCTTATCATTTAAGTAGACATGTAATGGAAGAAGGCTTGTGTAACATGTATTTAAAATCTGCAACATGGCTATGATAATGTTAATATTTATGCTTTTTTGCCTCTCAATGCACATGTATCATGACCAAAGTACTTTAGACCCTCTTCCATTGTCTCATCATAATTTCATCTTTTCTCTCCCAACCCTTTTTTTTCCTCATTGCCACTTGGTAAATCCAATTCTATGGTCAGAGTCCAGAGTTTGTTTTCATTCACTGTTGTCTGTTTCCTTGGATTGCCTCTCTATGTGCCATCTAGAAGAAGTGACATCTTCCTGTGTTTTTCTTTCCACTCACTGATTAGACTTAATATGACACCCTCTCATTCTATCCAAGTGGTGGTAAAGAGAAAAATTGATTTTATTCCCTTATAGCAAAATAGATGGTATATATGTACTATATATGTATATACATACATACATACATATTATATTTAAATCTAGTCATCTGCCTTCAGAAGTATTTGAGTTGTTTCCAGATCTTAGATCTTATTTTTGGTCTGATTCATTCCATTTGGATTTCTGGCTCCATTGTTAGATACTTAGTAGTTGGAGGATCACAATAGCCCAACATCTTGGGCATTTTATTAGAACTAGCTCCACTTGGAATCTCATTTGCTCATAGACATTCATTAATAATTCAGCTCATCTTGCACTATTTCTTTATCTAGACTGCAGCATAGAAAATATATGTGCTGGTGTATACTCAGAATCCACAGAAAGGTCAAATAGAAATAGTTTCTAAAATCATTATACATATGCATACATGTATATAGTTGACAAATGAATTTGACAAATAGATACAAATGAAATTTTAGTGGTCAGTATAAGAGTGAAGGTCTTTAAATTTACGTATATTCCTTTAACTTTTATTTATATATTTATTTGATTTGGGAACCATACCCAGTGGTGCGCAGGGCTTTCTCCTGGCTCTGCACTCAGGAATCATCCCTGGTGGGCTTTGGGACCATATGGAAAACTAGAGATCAAACATGGGTCAGCTGCATGCAAGGTCAATGCCCTATTCACTGTACTATTTCTCTGGCTTATATCTTTTCTTCTTTAAAAAAAAACTGGTGACATCAAAATAATATGTCTTTACCTCTCTTCAAATGCAAAGGATATGTCTAAGTGATTTCTAACTATTTGACTGTTTCTTAAAAAAAAAAACAAAACTTCAGAGTTTTGGTCCTTTGCCAGGAACTCTTTCCTCTCCATTATTGTTCTTTTTTCCCCCTCACCCTCCTCTCCATTATTGACTACTGTCTATTTTATGAGCATTGACTGAACCACAAATACCTTCACAGCATAAAACAGTAATTTAATAGAATACACTAATGGAGAAAATGTCTCCTACATCCTACAAGTAATGAAACAAACTTTCAGGTTTGTGTTTTATTTGATTATGGTATTTGTATATTTACTATTTTTAACTAATACCTAACCATTCTGAATTAATTAATTGAGATGCAAGCATTGCAATGTGCAATGTGACATACACAGTTAACAACTATACAATATCTGCATTATGCACCATTCATCATGTTTATGTTATTTTTCTTGTTCAATGTGATTGTGGACTCAAATCATAGCAACTATTAAGCTAGTGAAAATGGGATATGCATAAAGTTGTACAGAGGAGAAAGCTTAATGATGATCTGGTTTCAATAGATTAATAGATAATTTAAAACATTATGTGTGACTTTAAGTGTACCTGAGTCATACTTAACAATTAAGATGTATGTGAATCTAACATATGAGTTACTTGTTTAAAATTTATTGATTGATTGATTGGTTGGTTTTGGAAACACACCCAGTGATGCTCAGGGGTGATGCTCAGAAATTGCTCCTGGGAAGCTTGGGGGACCATATAGGATGCCAGGAATCCAATGAGGTCCGTCTAGAGTTGGCAGCATGCAAGGCAAATGCCTTACTGCTGTGCTATCTCTCCAGTTCCATATGAATTACTTTTATCTAGGGAACTTGACTGGGTAAGAACACATTATCTCTGGTTTTAGTCTAGAGGTTCTTTCTACCCAAAAGGTTTTCCTGCACATCTCTTCTTGGCATCTGGACCCTACACTATCTTGCATAAGCCAGTAATCTTTTGTAGATCTTTTTCATAGCTCTGGTTAAGTTTATGAGATTTATCTATTTATTCACTCACTCATCTATATTTAATATCTTTGTATATTTTAAATGTATAAACAAAAGAGGGTATGAATGGATCAAAAGAAGAGAAGAAAGAAAAGAAGAGTGATTGGATCAAAACTAATCAACAAACCATAGCAGTTGGGGGTCATCCATGAAACAGAAGGGATATTAATCTCCTAAAAACTGGAAGGGGCCAATATAGAAGAGAGAGTTGAAGGATGGTGGGAAAGCTCTGGAAAGAAGCTGGCCAGGAGGATCAACTAAAATGGTGTCGAAAGTTGTCTGCCGTATTTTCCGGCGTATAAGACAACTTTTGAAATGAAAAAAAAAAAAAAAAAAAAAAGGTCAACCAAAAATCGGGGGTCATCTTATACACCGAGTATATCCCGAAAGACGTTTTGATATGCCGCTAAACGAAAATCGTTTGGATATTGCCATGAAACGACTTTTCCAACTCGACCCAGCACCAATCACTGCAAGGCTGCTCAGACCGCCTCTCTAACTCAGCCAATCCAAGCAGGCTTTTTATGCATGCAAATTAGACAATGTTCTGTACCCGAATCTGTAAAAAGCCTGCTCAGATTGGCCAGAGTCAGAGAGGAAGTCTATTACAATATAACCTTTGAACCTATGTTTTAACTGTAAAATTAGGAGGTTGTTTTATACGCCAGAAAATATGGTATATCTAAAATTGCACATCTGTAAAATTGCTTGAAATTTCTTAAACATTGTCTAAATATCTGTATTTAGCTTGGAGTTTGGTTGGATGAATGCAGAAGTGTCAATGTGAAAGTAAATTGAGAGGTTGATGAGAAAGTTCAGGGTCAGATCAATACCAAAATACAGTTACAGAGCGGAAGAATACAATAGCTGAGCAGATCTGATGAAGCCAAGAAAGGGTCAGTCTGGTTTATGATGAAGCAAAGGATCTCTCTCTCTCTTTTTCTCACCCACTCACCCCCACACACAAACACACAAGCAAGGAAAAGGAAACAAAAATGAAGGAAACATAAATGAGCGATAGCCAGATTTAATTGCAGAATTCAGAATTTTAGGGGCTCAGATCAGATCAGATCAGAAAACCTTTTGTGAGTTAAAATTGGCCTCAAAAAAAATATTGAGCAAACAGATTATTTGAGGTGTCTCTTGGGAATTGTGGCTTGCAGAGGGGACAATGTATAAAATTACAGTCAGGGAACTTAAGACTCCAAATTTGGACTAATTGGACCAATCCATGGTTTGGACATAACAATGAGTTAAAAAAGAGACAAGGGTAGCATCAATCAATGGTATACAGAAGAAGCTGTGTTGCATCAGTTCATGGAGGGTATATGAGTTGGAGTTAGGATTTATTTTATTGTGTCAAGGATCAATGTCAAGAGTTAAGTTTTGGAAAGAGAGACCTTATTCTTTTTGGGGGGCCACACCCAGTGACATTTAAGGATTACTCCTGGCTATGCACTCAGAAATCGCTCCTGGCTTGGGGGACACTGGAGAATCGAACTGAGGTCCATCCTAGGCTAGCGCTGGCAGACTCCTTGCCACTCTGTGCCACTGCTCCAGTCCCAAGAAAGGGGGATCTTATTTTATATTTAAGTGATATAAAGAATTCTTTCTCTAACTTATTTGATTTGGAATAAAGCCTTTGATGGACACTCAAATTGTTGCAAATTTATATACTTTTTATGACTGAATACTATTCCATTTTGTACACACATATGTGCAAAGGCATATATTCTTTTGTTGTCCATCTATCCATTAAGAACATTAGATTGTTTCTATGTATCCTATAGTGAAAATAATTTATGTTGAACATAGAAGATCAGTTATATTTTTGAGTTAGTGTTAACCTTTTTAAAAAATTCTTCTAACAATATTACTTCCCATGGTAGAAGGTAATCACATCAATTTTAACTCAGTAGAAAAATCTAGATTAAAAATCACTTTCCTTTTGACTTTGAATAATTTTATTTTCTTAGGGGCTTATATGTAAATGAAATATTTCCAATCAAAACTATTTCTAGGGGCTGAAAAAATAGCACATTAGGTAAGACAATTACTTTGCACGTGGCTGACTGGGGTTCAATCCCCAGTATCCCATATAATCCCCTGAGCACCACTAAGAGTGATTCCTGAGTGTAGTCAGGAGTAAACTCTTAGAATCACCAAGTGTGGCCAAAAATAAGTAAATAATAAACAAACAAATAAACTGCCTTAATGGGAAGCCTCAAGCTCCAATCTCCAGGGATTGAGGAATCTCTGCTTTTCTGTTTTTTTTTTTTTCAAAACCAGTATGGCCCAAAAACAAAACAGGGAAGGAAGGAAGGAAGAAGGAAGGGAGGAAGGGGGGGAGGGAGGGAGAGAGAAAGGGAGGGAGGGAGGGAGGGAGAGAGGAAGGGAGGGAGGAAGGGAGGGAGGAAGGGAGGGAGGAAGGGAAAGAGGGAGGGAAGAGAAAGAAAGATAGAAAAAGAAAGAAAGAGAAAGAAAGGAAGAAAGGAAGGAAGGAAGGAAGGAAGGAAGGAAGGAAGGAAGGAAGGAAGGAAGGAAGGAAGGAAGAAGGAAGGAAGAAAGAAAGAAAGAAAGAAAGAAAGAAAGAAAGAAAGAAAGAAAGAAAGAAAGAAAGAAAGAAAGAAAGAAAGAAAGAAAGAAAGAAAGAAAGAAAGAAAGAAAGAAAGAAAGAAAGAAAGAAAGAAAGAAAGAAAGAAAGAAAGAAAGAAAGAAAGAAAGAAAGAAAGAAAGAAAGAAAGAGAAAGAAAGAGAGAGAAAGAGAGAGAAAGAAAGAAAGAAGAAAGAAAGAAAGAAAGAAAGAAAGAAAGAAAGAAAGAAAGAAAGAAAGAAAGAAAGAGAAAGAAAGAGAGAGAAAGAGAGAGAAAGAAAGAAAGAAAGAAAGAAAGAAAGAAAGAAAGAAAGAAAGAAAGAAAGAAAGAAAGAGAAAGAAAGAAAGAAAGAGGAAAGAAAAGAAAGAAGAAAGAAAGAAGAGAGAGAAAAAGAAAGAAAGAAAGAAAGAAAGAAAGAAAGAAAGAAAGAAAGAAAAGAAAGAAAGAGAAAGAAAGAGAAGAAAGAAGAAAGAAAGAAAGAAAGAAAGAAAGAAAGAAAGAAAGAAAGAAAGAAAGAAAGAAAGAAAGAAAGAAAGAAAGAAAGAAAGAAAGAAAGAAAGAAAGAAAGAAAGAAAGAAAGAAAGAAAGAAAAAGAGAGCGATGGAGGGAGGGAGGGAGGAAGGAAGGGGCGGAGCAATCAAAGAAAAAATCGGGATTGAGGAATCTCTGGAAGCAATTCTGACACAGGAAATAATCCACACACAGTTAGGGAGATAAAACAGGTTCAGGAACTTCCAGCTCTCTGCTATCTGCCAGCCAGCTCTCTGCAAGCCAGGAAAGGTACCAGCAGACAACTCAGCTGTAAAAAAGAAACTGAAAGAAGTTTCTTCCTGAGACCTCAGGTCTTTACTAGGAAATAAAAGACCACCCCCTAGGGTGGAGAACAGGTATGGTAAGGGACCAATTCATAAAAGTGCTTCAATCCAAAGATACTTCCAGCCTAATGAGTTAAAAGCACCAGAAAAGAGAATTATCCTGAATAAAATGAGAACCCGTTTATTCCAGCACACCTCAATAATTCTATTTCTAGGCTGAGGAAATACTCTACAGTGGGTAGACTGCTTGTCTTGTGCATGGTCAATCTGAGTTCAATCCCTGATGCTACATATGATCTTCTAAGTACCACAAGAGGTGCACCTTGAGCACAGAGCTAGGAACCAAGCTTGTAGTACCACTGGTTGTGACTCCAAAACGAAAGAATATACCTACATATATATGTATCTATATTGCTTAATCAGTTCTCATTTTTGTAGAAATTCTACTTTTGATAGGTATTATGAAAATATATGTGATATATAATTGTATATATTTATATATAAAATCATGTATGTCTGTAAGTATAATGATAGCTCTAATAAGAGACACATATTTCCTGTTAATCATTTGATATGCTCTTTCTTTTTTATTTTCAGTGTCCTTACCCAGTAATACTTAGTGGAGGGGCCATAACGTACCAGGGATCAGGACTAAACTCATGTCCTTATTATGTGCTAGGCATGTCCTTTTTACCCTTGAAGTTATCTCTGGTTTCTTTTTTTTTTTTTTTTTTTGTCACACCTGGCAGCGCTCAGGGATTACTCATGGCTCTACACTCAGAAATAGCTCCTGGCAGGTTCGGGGGACCATATGGGATGCCGGGATTCGAACCACCATCCTTTGCATGCAAGGCAAACACCCTACCTCCATGCTATATCTCCAGCCCCATCTCTGGTTTCTTAATAAACTTTTCTACTATAAAATTCATGTCTTCCTTAAAATTTGGTAAATTTTATTTATTCATTCAGTTATTTAAAAATACTTTATTTTTCTGTTTTCTATTTTGGGCCTCCTTTTAAATAAATATCAAATTTTCTTAGTCACTTCTTCATAGGTCTTCACTTTAATCTAGGTCATTTCATCTCAACAGCTCTAAAGCACAGAAGTTATGTTGTATTCATCCCCACATCCTGAGTTCTGGCCAAATCAGAACAACAACCTAATACATACTGTGTATATGAGAAAATAAATATATCTTCTGTTCATCATATTTATGCTTTACATGCCACAATTGACTTTAGCCACTATTTCAGTTTTCAATTAAGTTTTGTTTTTGGTATTTACACTTTTAATTCACAAGGGCTGACTCGTTTTATCTCATTGGTCCTTTCTCTAAGAATCATGTTTTTTGAATAGCCAGTTGCCGGGGCATTCCTAAGCTTTTAGGGGGGTCAGCCCACCAGATGTAGCTTCAGATTTCCCTGGTGGGTAGAACTAATTTAAGCCCCATGGGGTTCCTCAAAAGGCCCGCTGTGAATGCCTTTTTCCCCTGTGTGGATGGTTGAGGAATTTCCAAAGAGATGCCTGGCACTACATTTTCAGCCAACATTTGACTATCCCTCCTTTGTATATATCAGGCAAAATTATGGACTCTATCAAATAATTTGGCTCAGAAATTCTAGCACCAAAGTTTATTTGAGAACCCCTTTTTCTGGATCTAGCCAGCCCTAAAAGCAAAGACAAATTTTCTCCCTTTTTCAAATAAGATCTTGCACCTGCAGTTTCTGGTAATCAAGGGCATAACCAGAATGCAGATAGGGAAACTCATTCTTGGGGATTTGGCTCCTCCCTTTATTTAACCTCTAAAACAATAAAGTCCAGTTCAGTATAGATCAAGTTCCTAGATATTTTCTTCTCCCTCCTAATCCTGATTTTGCATTTGAAGTAAGCTTGCAAGGAGTCGCCTTGAGTGTAACCTTCTCTCTTGTAATTTAGAATTTTTACAGTCACACCCATAGTTTAGGTATTGTTACTGTTGTACTATGCTTTGTGATTATAATTATTCTTTACCTCTGGCTAATTTTACTACTATAAATTCTCCTGCTCAAATAATTAAATTTGTCGCACTCCTGCCAGAAACGTGTTGACCCTACATACTCTATGTGGTTTCATTTATTTCATATTTCTCCGTACTCTGGTTCAGACAACTCACTCTCCCTGAAGTAGATTCACCGAAATCGCGCTGGTGCGACAGAAGCCATTTACAGCAGCCAGTTGCCTCTGTTCTCTCTGAAGATACTATTGAAACTATGTTAGTTTTCTTTCTCTTTCATTTCACCAAATGACAGATTTCTTTTTATATCTGTTGATGCTATTTGATAGACTCGGATAATACAGTAGTTAATAACTCCCAATGTTTTTCAGTGGAAGAAGAATTTTGTAAAGAATTGGAGTGAATTTTCTCTAATTTCTTCTAAATGTTTTCCTTCCACATACAATGAGAAAGACTTGGCTGAGTATAAAGTTAGAAGAGGAGTGGTAAACTCTATAACCAGTTATCTGTGCAAATGAATAGTTCATCTCAATTCTTTTTTTTAAATTAATATCTTTATTTAAGCACTTTGATCACAAATATGATTATAGTTGGGCTTCAGTCATGTAAAGAACACCCCCCTTCACCAGTGCAACATTCATCTCAATTCTTACTGTCCCATACAATGGGTGTCTTTTTTAGTACATATTCTAATTTAGTCAGTCTGAGATAGAGTCTGAAATGGTCTGTTTCTCATGTGTACTCAGATACCTCTGTTGCCTTTATGCAATTCTCTAACTTCTTGCATATCTTTTACAGTTTTCTTAAAATAGTAATCCTTGCATGCAGATCGAGGAATCCACTTAATTCCCACTCCTATTCATTTTAGAATGGGGTAGAAAATTCACCTTCATTCTACTTGGATATATTCTACATAAATAGTCAAAACAT
>NC_064850.1:49255387-49322887 GCF_024139225.1 Suncus etruscus | reverse complement strand
AATTCTCATCATTAGACAATGACCTTGATGTTAGGACACATTGGTATTATAGGCGATGTTCTTTGAAATTTTGCAATTTTTTGACATTAGTTATGGTTCAGTGCCAGTATCAAGATCATTAGTGTTGAGTCAAATACTTTTGGGTTCACAAGATAGTAATTAAAATGACACTTCCAGCTATTTATATATTTCATCCAATAAGGTTATATATGTGTATGTATAGTTCATCTCCTATTTGTCATCCTCTGGGGTCACTTATTTCCTCCTCCCACTTGTGTGTATGGTGGGGAGGGAATGAATGAAATGTTGGGAAGAGTGTGTTGATCCTGGCAGAGAAAGAGCAAGGGTCAAAGACTGAGCCAGAGAAACTTCTACCCCTAGGTCCTGGGTTCTCTACTGAAGTCAGTTCCCCCCCCCTTTTTTAGTTTAATTAATTACATTATAATTTAAGTAACATCATTATAATAATATTAACTTTAATGAATCAATCATATTATAATTTAAGTCAAGTGGTTATAGCAGGGTTCTTTTTAACTAATTAATTACACGTTATAGTATAAGTATCCTGGTTGCAATAGTGTCAACTTTCATAGTTTTGAGGCTCAAAGTATCTTTACTTTCTCCAAAGTGTTTTGTTTTGCTTCCTCCTCTTTTCTTCTGTCACCTTTATTTCACCTTTTTCTTCCTCACTCTTCATCCCTGCTTTGTAATCTGAGTTTTGCCATCAAAGGCCCAGTGTTTGTCTTCATTTGATATTGTCTATTCTCTTATTTTGTTTATCTTTGGACCAAAGATAAATGAGATCATCTAGTATTTGTACTTCTTCTGACTTCACTTTATGTGAATATCCTCCATTTTCTTCAAATGGCAGGACTTCAGAGATTCACAGTCCTCCTGCATGCAAGGCAAATGCCCTACCTCCATGCTATCTCTTCAGCCCCTCTATTACAGATATTTTCCCAAAAGCCTGGGATTCCTAAGTTTATACATTAAGCATGGACATTCAGCATGTAATATTAATGGATCTTGAGCAGCTTACTATTATGCTATGAAAATATTTCTAGCTGAAAGAGAGTTCTAGTATTTCTCTGATTCCCATTCTTATGAAACATGAAATAACTTAATATATTAGCTTTTTCCTGTGATTACACTAATTTATATAACTAAAATGACTCCTGCCATTTCTGTATAAATTAAAAGTAATTTTACTTCTTTTTAAACAATTCATTTTTTTGAGCAGATAGGCAGGAGTAACCCCTGAGCACTGCTGGGTGTGGCCCCAAAACCAAATAAATAAATAAACAAATAAATAAATTAAACAATTCATTTTAAAACATCTAACATACGATTAGTCATCAACTTAAGGTAGCTTAGTCAGTTGTCCTAGGTCATATAAATATCCCTCTTTTGCCCTGACTTAGGTCTTAGGCTATAATACACTAACCTATTTTGACTTAGTATTATTTTCTATATAACCTTAATATAGATTACAAGTTCCTCAGAGCTTTTATGTTGCTTTTCTTTTGCATTTGGAGAATTCATAAGATTCATACACAAGTATGTGTAATATCAAGAGTGATGATAGGATTGCCTTGGGTCTGATCAGAGAGATAGTTCATACATCATTCACTGACTAGAAAATGTGATTTTCCAAGTTATTTAAGTTTCTGAATATGGAGAAATTAGGACAAATATATCTCCTTATACTGAAAGACAATGCTTTATTAGAGTCACTTCACAATTCAGTTATTTGAACAAGAAATGGAAGAGAAAAGAAGACCGAAAGTGACATTGAAATTAACAGACAGAAAACCTTTTAAAATATAATACATAAGGGCATGAGTGATAGTACAGTGGGGAAGGTGTTTGCTTTGCACGTGGCTGACCCTGGTTTGATCCCTGGCATCCCATATTATCCACTGAGCAATGCTAGGAATAATTCCTGAGCACAGAGCCAGGAGTAAGCCCTGAGTACTTCCAGATGTGACCTCAAAATCAAGCCAAATAAATAAATCAAAAATAGGACATGACAGTGCCTAAGCAAAGGCTCACAAAGAAACCATAGATTTGTCCATTCTGTTTATTTGAAAACTCTTCCTTTTTATTTTAGGACAAGTAAATAATTTCTTACAACAGAATTCAGAAATCTAAATGTAGACTGAGTTAAAAATCACTAGATAAATTTTGTGTTAGATATGCTAGGAAAGGAAGAGTAAATTGGTTCAAGCGTAGTACATAGAAAATGTACCACTGTTTTTAGAGACTTTCAGTTAGAGCCCAATTCCATTGTAATTTTTGTTTGTTTAGGATCCACACCAGAAGATGCTCAGTTCTTTGTCATGGGTCTGTGCTCAGAGATCACTCCTAGTGGATCTTGGGGGACCATATGGGGTACTCGAGATTGAACCTGGGCAGTACAGCATTCCATCTCCTAGGAGATTCCACTCAGGAGGCCTCAGGACCCACTGATAATTCTCAAGCAACTGGGCTGGTGGTTTAAAACCAGGGACTGAGATGTGGTGTTGCTTGCTTAAGGTTCCTGGGATTACCTGGCCTACCACATAAGTGTAGGGGGCTTTTAGAGATATAACTGGTGAAACTGGGAGGGAAAGGACAGGTAGTATTGGAACTCAAATCCATATCCGGTGGACCAAGGTCATACACAACTCTCTTTTGCTGTACTAAATCCTGTCCCACATTTGGTACACTTTGTTTTAAGGAGTGTTGCTTTTGGATTAAGAAGTTTACAATTGTTTAATTATTATTAAATGAGCCTCAACAGGGTAAGCACTATTCTGAGTCATTACAACCATATTGGGCGATATGAGGCTATCTTCAATGATAGTGATTCTGCAAGAAATTACAGTTGATCTGCTTCCTCATACTGACTTAACATTAAATTATCTTAGATCATCTCACAATATCACAATATGAATATCAGAGAATCATAATCCATCCACCTATATCCCATGGAGCTATATGAAATCTCCTGGGAGATAATGCCAAAAGAAATTTGCTTTATTACTTAAGTTGGTCAATATTTAGTAAAAAAATGAATGGATTTGATTGTGGCTTCAGATGATACTTATGCAAGCAGTAGAAAGCACTATCTCTAACCAAGTGATCTTGCCAACAGCTAGTTGTATATAAACAAAGTTAAACTGTTTCAAGTTTGATGCTGCCTAAGTGAGAGAGAGCAGACTTTTTTTTATAATTTTTATTTTGATCATAGTGGCTTACATACTGTTGACAATAATATTTTAGGTACATATTTACATAAAATCAGGGGGGATTCCCATCACCAAATTGTCCTCCCTACACCTCCGTTTTTGTCCTACCTCCCATATCCTCTTCCCTCACTCCCAGGGTTGCTAGAATATGTGGTCCCCTCTGTATCTAGCCTACTACTTAGTAGTCTTGCACCTGTTTGGTCCTTGGTGCCTCCCTTATTTCCCCCTCTAACTCGGTAGCAGGACTAGCTAGTTCAAGTTATGTGGTTTTGTTTGAAGAAGAGAAAAGTAATAAACTGGGGTAAAAGTCTAATACGCCGAAAATAAGCGGAATTCTTCTAGAGGCTGAGAGAGCAGACTTTTAAAAGAATTTAGGACACTTAAAAAAAAACCTAATAGGTTTAGGACTTTCTGATTTTCAGTCTTTAAGATCTTTTACTAAAGTTAATTAATTAGTATTCATGGTATCGTGGGAGGTAAATATTATCATCCCAATTTTCAACAAAATTAAAGAATAAAGGTTAAGTGGTTTCCTCAGGCTACAAAGGGAATACTTTTTGAAAATTCTTTACAATGAAAATGGAAGTGATCTTAATCACCACGTTAAGTAAAACATAGGAAAGAAAAGTTTCTATAACTGAGTGTCTTTACGACATTGAGTTTCTACAATATAGTCTACACAGTACCTAGTATCACGCCAGGTACACACACGCTTGCAACAAATGGTTCTGATAATTTCTTTTGTTCAACTGGTCAAGAAGAAAGTTGTTATGTGTATCTGCTTCTTTACCTGGATTCTACGCTAGTTATTCTTGTACAAAATGGACTTTACATATCATGTGTTTGGTTTCTGATAAGAACTTAGGCAGAGTGATAGTACAGAAGGTAGCGTGCTTGCCTCGAATGCAGTGGACCCATGTTCAATCCCTGGTACCATATATGATCTCCCACATGCTGTCAGGAGTGATCCATTAATGCAGAGCCAAGAGTAAGCTTTGAGTACTGTTGGGTGTGGCAAACAACCAAAACAAAACAAAACCAAAACCAGAAGCTGACTTAATGTGCCTGAACCTTCATGAAGGTGGTGAAATTGCCAGTAGCAACATCCATAGATTTAGGGAGTCTGACAATATATCCAGAACTTCCTAAAAAGGATGACTAGGAAGAGATGGAGAATGGGCAGGATCTCACCCAGACGAAGTTGGGTCCCATCTGCCCATTTGTTTCTAGGATTACAAAGAAACTCTAGGGCCCGGAGAGATAGCACAGCGGCGTTTGCCTTGCAAGCAGCCGATCTAGGACCAAAGGGGGTTGGTTCGAATCCCGGTGTCCCATATGGTCCCCCTTGCCTGCCAGGAGCTATTTCTGAGCAGACAACCAGGAGTAACCCCTGAGCACCACCGGGTGTGGCCTAAAAGAAAAAACAAAAAACAAAAAAACAAAGAAACTCTAAATTCAGTCCAACTTCACAGAAAGAGGGACTAGACTCCATCTTGGGAAGAAAAATCTGTGCCATTATCCAAAATGCCATAAGACCAGAAGGGGCATTGCCTGGATGGAAAAAGACCCACTACCTCCTTTATTCATGTAGGAAAGATTGAAATGAATCAGACTAGACTTAAGTTGAAGTAAAATGGAGACTTGCTGTGGACGTCCTGCGTCTCAGCAATTCTCGTGGGTCATAGCATTATACGATAGGAAAGCGGGAGCACGAGCAGCTGGATATGAAATATGAAATAAATGAAACCACACAGAGAATGTAGAGTCAACACGTTTCTGGCAGGAGTGTGACAAGTTTAATTTTTTGAGCAGGGGAATTTATAGGGGTAAAACTAGCCACAGGTGAAGAATAATTGTAATCACAAAGCCTAGTACAACAATAACAATACCTAAGCTATGGGTGTGACTAAAAATTCTAAATTACAAGAGAGAAGATCACAGCTCAAGGTTAACTCTTAGCAAGCTTGCTTTAAATGCAAAATCAGGATTAGGAGAAAATAGAAAATATCTAGAAGCTTGGTCTTTCTAGGCTGGACTCTATTGTTTTAGAGGTTAAATGAAGGGAGGTACCAAATCCCCAAGAATGAGCTTCCCTATTTCTAAAGGAGGGTCAAAAGTCAAAATCTGTATTCTGGTTATGCCCTTGATTACCAGAAACTGCAGCTGCAAAGGACATATTTGAAAAGGAGAGAAAAATTGTCTTTGCTTTTAGAGCTGACTATATCCAGAAAAAGGGGTTCTCAAATAAACTTTGGTGCTGGAATTTCTGAGCCAAATTATTTGATAGAGGCTATTATTTTGCCTGATATATACAAAGGAGAGATAGTCAAATACTGGCTGAAAATATAATGCCAGGAGTCTCTGAAAATTCCTCAACCATCCACGCAGGGGAAAAGGCGTTCACAGAAAAAAGGCGTTCCTTTTGAGGAACCCCATGGGGGTTAAATTAGTTCTACCCACCAGGAAAATCTAAGGATACATCTGGTGGGCTGAGACCCCCCCAAAGCTTAGGCATGTCCTGGCAGAGACTGTGGTCAGATTGCAACCACCAAATGAGTTGAAAGAGGGAAATACTTTTTCCTAGAAATACATGTGGGGTGAGGTAGGTCTATCTATTAAATATCCATAACATGGATATTTTTGAACTTTTGAACTTTTCAGTTCAAGTTAATGATGATCTAGATATCCATCCACCTGTCAAGGTCACTTCTTTCAGTCTCCTATAATACAAAATGATTAGTTAAGAATATCTAATATGGGCCCGGAGAGATAGCACAGTGGTGTTTGCCTTGCAAACAGCTGATCCAGGACCTAAGGTGGTTGGTTCGAATCCCGTTGTCCCATATGGTCCCCCGTGCCTACCAGGAGCTATTTCTGAGCAGACAGCCAGAAGTAACCCCTGAGCACCACTGGATGTGGCCCAAAAACAAACAAACAAAAAAAAGAATTTCTAATATGGGGCCAGAGAGATAACATGGAGGTAAGGCATTTGCCTTGCATGCAGAAGAACGGTGGTTCAAATCCTGATATCCAATATGGTTCCCCGAGCATGCCTGGGCCAATTTCTGAGCATAGAGCCAGAAGTAACCCCTGAGTGCTGCCAGGTGTGACACCCCCCAAAAAAAAAGAAATTTCTAATATATTTTAAAGTGACTTAAAGACATTGATTGAGGGTCTTGAACATTGTGATGCTATTGACATTAATAGTGTCATTGGACATTGTGATGGCATTACTGAACATCAACACTATAACCTTCCACATTATTGTAAACATGTGACTTAAACTCTAATAATTCAACATTTTTTTTGTTTTTGTTTTTGGGTTCTACCCAGCATCACTGAAAAGTTACTCCTTACTCTATGCTCAGAAATCACTCCTGGCAGGCTCAGGGGACCATATGCGATGCTGGGATTCGAACAACCGTCCTTCTGCATGCAAGGCAAACACCCCACCTCCATGCTATCTCTCTGGCCCTAATAATTCAACTTTTTAAATGATTTTAAATAAGTGTCTAGTTTATAAAGAACAAAAGTTAAAAAAAAGTAGTTCTAAAATTAAGAAACTAAACCAACTGTCAGTTTATAATGTAGGTTGCTATAAAAGGCAGTAGACAGTTGGGGAGGGGGAAGATGGCAAACAATGCTATTGTTCTAAAGAGATGGGAAACATTTTACTATTCAGACTAGATTATGCATATAGATGTTTGTATTTTATACTCATAAAGACTTAAAATAAATTCTTTTCAAGGAGTGAGGTATGTGTACTGGCTGTCCTTTAGTCCTTGGAGGCAGCTGGTGGTGTATCAGGCCTATAAAAGAATAAAACATTTGACAAAAGTGTTTAAGAGTAATTCACAAAAGTGATAGAAATATACCTCTGACATCTGGGCTCATATTCTGAGGGTGCAATTGTAGATATCAGGATATCTCATCATTCCTCAACAAGCTCTTAAGGAAGATGGAGGCTTGTAAATGTGAACATCTGCCCTATTATTTTACACTTACAAAAGGGAATATTTAGAGAAATTAAGGAGAAACAAAGTCTACTCTAGTGGAATGGAGTCATAGAAACAATTATCCAGATACCTAAAATCCCCAAACGTTAACACTTGAGTTAAGCAATCCCTTTAAAAAAAATCCCTTTTGCTATAATTAAGCAAAACTTAAGCAAAGAGGTTTTCAGAAGCGGACAAACCTCAGAATAATAAAAATCAATTACCAAGGTACCACAGCTAGCATACTTTTTGAACAGTGTGGAGGGTCTAACTGGCCCTTTGATTGGGTGTGTGGTCCAACAATTTAGACTTAAAAAATGAACATTGCTCTCTTCAAAACTCCAGATGATGACAAATAATCCCATCAAAAATGGGATTGTTGTTGTCATCATTATTGGGTTATGTAAAAGCTTTTTACAGATAAATATACTGTTATTAGTGTTTAAGCAATGAGTTGAAAATTCTCACCAACTGAAAGAATGATGGCAACCAGAAGAAATAAAGTCTGGGAAAAAGAAACCTTAATTTGCTAAGGGCAATGAATTAATGTACTTGATAAAGATCATTCTAAACTTCATATTTTCTGACATTTCTTTCCACCAATGGCCAATACAGATCACAAAAAAATTGGGAAGATGTTCAAATTTTCTCTTGTAAAAAGAAAAAGCTCCATTTGTCTTTTCATAAACACAGTTGTCTTCATAATCATAAAATCACCAAATTCTGCCAATATTTAATTTTATCTTGAAATGTTTCAAGTCAATTCTGACTTAACAATATTACATAATACAAATTACACTAATATATGTTTAAAAAATCCAAGAAGCATTATGGGTTTTACATAAAGAGTATTCTAAAGATTAAATCAATAGCACAATCATTTCAAATCCTGGCTTAAAATATATCCCTCTTAAGAAAAAAAAAAGGAAAATGATGGGTATTCACATGATTGACAACCATTCCAAATAGAAG
Source organism: Suncus etruscus (assembly GCF_024139225.1). NCBI lineage: Eukaryota > Metazoa > Chordata > Mammalia > Eulipotyphla > Soricidae > Suncus > Suncus etruscus. Next base: position 49,314,690 of record NC_064850.1, on the reverse strand, counting down.
TGTTGCTATAATTAAGCAATAGTGTATGAGTGAGTGTACATTATGACAAATTGGAAGCTTGGTTGATTAGATGGAGCATATAAGCTGTCAGTATAATTATCATATTTTAATCATTTTCCTCCATTTTTTATAACAGCATTGTCTTCAGCCTCATTTGGTGCTTATTAGATTGATATTCTAAGAGGAATTGTACAACATAAAACATGTCCTTAAACTGGATGAACTTTATATAAGGCTTTAGTTATCTCTATGAACATTTATAATGATTGCTGTTATGTTTCTACTTTCTCTCTACGGTTGCACCAGGTGTAAAAATGAACATTGCTTCTTCAAGATTAAGTGGGTGAATTTGAGCCTATATAGCTTCATGAAATGCCACTCTATTTCAATAGATGCATATAAAATATTTATTGTAACCCTCAAAAGCTAGGCTTTTATTTTCTTCCATAGTCTGTTCTCTCTGTGGACAGATCATTCAGTTGAAGAACTCAGTCTTCTGAGGGGGATGCTTGTGGCTATTATTCAGTTTGGTTTACTGTAATCCCAAATATTAAATTTGATGGCCACAGAGGAAAGGTAGTTTTTGTTTGTTTGTTTGTTTGTTTGTTTGTTTGTTTGTTTGCTTTTGGAGTCATGCCCAGTGGTGCTCAGGGGTTACTCCTGGCTTTGTGTTCAAAATTCGCTCCTGGCAGGCTCAGGGGATCATATGGGATGCCGGTATTCGAACCACTGTCCTTCCTGGGTTGGCTGCGCGCAAAGCAAATGCCTTAACACTGTGCTATCTCTCCGGCTCCAGGAAAGCCATTTTTGATGAGAGGTCGGATGTAGACTTGATGGTTCAGACTCACAAGAGAAAAGAATACTCAGGAGAAGGCAAGACTCCCCTTAAGTTCAGGTTTTTTGTTTGTTTGTTTTTGGTTTTTTGGGTCACACCGGCAGCACTCAGGGGTTACTCCTGGCTCTATGCTCAGAAATCGCTCCTGGCAGGCTCAGGGGAACCACATGGGATGCCGGGATTCGAACCACCATCCTTCTGCCTCTAACGCAAACGCCTTACCGCTGTGCTATCTCTCCGGCTCCTTAAGTTCAGGTTTTAAGCACAGGCCTCTAAATGGGATATTTTGATGTGCTGATATGGAGATATAAGGAAGACATTAAGGATCTTGAATATTAATGTTCATGTCTCCAGCCCAGATGAGGATGTTAGCTCAACAGTATGGACAATCCATCTACTTAACAAGAATAGAAACACTTGATACTCTGTATTTTTATCTTCACAAGCTGCAGTGTTCAAGTTGTCAGTCATTTGAGTTTGAAGAGTATGAACACCTAGAATCTGGTGGAGTCTCCATTTACTCGTTTCTTTTTCTTTTTCTTTTTTTTTTTTTTAAGTTTTTAAAGAGAGATCCCAGAGCTTTGAGTCTATCCTGCAAAAAAAGGCATGCACTTACTTCAAGGGCAGTTCTTACCCATCTACTCTACTCATTGACTTATTACAAAAGACCTTCAAATGGACACTGGTAAAGCAATGGATATAAACAATATGATGCTACATCATAACTACATTGAGAAATCCAACTAGTAGTGGACTTGAGTGAATCTAGGAGCCACAGCCAATGGATAGCATTTAAATTTCTCTTCAAGATGATCAGGTATATACCTGAGTTATCTTGCTGTTACCCAGAAGGATAATCTAATTGTTTTTGTGGATTAGAAAATCCTAATAATTTTTAGGAATTATATTAAGAGACGTTATGCATTTTGATCATAGCATAAAATGTTGGGCTAGAATGAAGGAACTAGGTGATGATATTATTTGTTGCTTTATAAGTCAGAGAATTAGTCATGCCACAGGAAATTACTATATGAAATCAGCAATTTTTTTACCACAACATAGATAACTTTTATTTGGTGTTTGGGCCACACCCTGTGAAGCTCAGAGGTCTGGCTATGTGCTCAGAAATCCTGGCTTGAGGAACCATGTTGGATGCCCGGGGATTGAACCTCAGTCTGTCCTAGGTCAGCCGCATGGAAGGTAAATGCCCAACCACTGCGCCACCGCTCCTGCTTCACAACGTAAATAATTTAATAAATTTGAACATTGCCTTTCTCAGGTAAGTGCAGAAATTTAACTCTGAACAAAGGTATGTAAAAAATGATAAATGAGCTACAGGACTTATTATAGAGGTCTGGCATTCTTTCAGACTCTTTCAGAGTCTTTCATGGACCAAATTTGTTCCCAATTCATATGCTGAGATGATAGCTCCCCAAATGTGATAGTGTTTGGATGTGAAATCTTCAGGAGGTGATACGTCGTATGGGTGAAAATTTCATGGATGAAATTTGAATTCTTGAGGAGAAAGGAGTGTTTACTGTTTGTTTTTCTCTCCCACTATCAATTGAAATGATGTTATTAAAGAATTTCATAGCCATTTCAACTGCTTCCTCACTCTAGCAATGGCTGTGGTGATGGTGGTGGTGGTGATGGTGGTGGTGGTGGTGGTGGTAGTAGTAGTAGTAGTAGTAGTAGTAGTAGTAGTAGTAGTAGTAGTAGTAGTAGTTAGTAGGGAATTGGTGTGATAGTAGAGTAGTGCACTCTTCTGACCTGGGTTCGATTCCCAGCATCTTATATGGTTATCTAGAACCACCTTGAAATAATTTCGAGTGCAGAGCCAGAAGCAACCACTTTGAACCACTGGGTATGTCTCCAATCCCTCAGAAGGCAATTTATAAATAATCATTATAATAATATATAGATTATATTTTTGTAAGGAAAATAATGGAAGGTGGTTTATTATAATATCTACAAATAATAGGCTACTTGAAAATACATATTGCTTTGATAAATGATTTGGGGATGTATATATGTCAAAACATGTTGAATTATATGAAACCAGTCCCTGAATCTAGTTTCTACTTCTTTGTAGAAGACTTTAAAGTTCTCTGCTTCTGTCTTTGTACAGTTCAACTCTGCTTTCTCTACTCTGAAGATCTTTGAAGAAGTGTGAACAAATTAGGCCGTAGGAAGATGAGAAAACAAGTCCAAAGCACCCATCTGAGTCCTGCTCTGCCTGAATGAACACTGTCTTTTAAGTCTGCCCAAGGTAGTACAAGACAGCTTCTAAGTATACAGTTAACCCCAAGCCCTGCACAAACCCTTGGAAACTCTCTTAATAACCCTCTTAGGGGAAAGGCTCAGCTTCTCACCTTTGGATGAGGCCTTTCTGTAATATAGACCATTTTCAGAGCTCTCATTGAGAAGAGCCCCAGTTGTTCATCTGGGTTTTTGTCCATGCATTGGCATTTCCACTTTTGCTGACCCTCCTTTTCTCGCTGCTCATGCTTCTGATACCACTTCCTAGGTCAGTCAGTGTTACCACTGGAAATCTCTACTCTGGGTTGGTCTCGGAAAAGTCAAACAATGCATGGTGTGGTTTGTCTATAATGGCAAAATGACCTATCAATGCTGTCAGACAAAGCCTCTGTCAATTTATGTCACCACCATAAATTATGACACAAAATATGGCATGACATAGGGAAAAAATGGGTCATTTGAGAGTTTTGTCTTTAGGGTATGTGAACCTCATGCTAACAGAATTGCATCACACAGTCTAACTCAGTCTTTGATCACAGGATATAGTAAGCCCTTGGTTAACCAAAGCTAAATTCAACAATAGAAAAAGCATACATTTTTAATAGGTAATTCTTATAGGTTATGATGAATTATTAAAGGAAAATCTACCAATAATTCTTTAAATATTAAAAAACTTTTTCATTCTTTTTTCCCCTCTTCTTTCTCCCTTTCTTCTCTTTTCTCTTTCTTTCTCTCTCTCCTTTTATTTATAATTTTTTTTTTTTTTGGTTTTTTGGGCCTGTTTGATGCTCAGGAGCTACTCCTGGTTAAAAGCTCAGAAATTGCCCCTGGCTTTGGGGGACCATATGGGACACAGGGGGATTGAACCACAGTCGCGATCTTTCCTTGGCTAGCGCTTGCAAGGCAGGCACCTTACCTTTGGTGCCACCTCGCCGGCCCCTTTCTCTCTCCTTTCTTTTTCTTTCTTTCTCTCTTTCTTTCTTTCTTCCTTCCTTTTTTCTGTCTCTTTTTCTTTTTTCTCTTTTTCTTCCTTTTTTCCTTTTTTTTCTTTCTTTTCTCTCATTCTTTCTTTTTCCTTCTCTCTTCCTTCTTTTCCTTCCTTCCTATCTTTCTTCTTTCCTTCCTTCCTTCCTTCCTCCCTTCATTCCTTCCTTCCTTCCTTCATTCCTTTCTTTCTCTAGCTTTCTTTCTCTTTCTTTCTCTTTCTTTTTCTTTCTTTCTCTCTCTTTTTCTTTCTTTCCTTCTTTCCTTCTTTCTTTCTTTCTTTCTTTCTCTTTCTTTCTCTCTCTCTCTCTTTCTTTCTTTCTTTCTTTCTTTCTCTCTCTCTTTCTTTCTTTCTTTTTCTTTCTTTCTTTCTTTCTTTCTTTCTTTCTCTTTCTTTCTTTCTTTCCTCTCTTCTTTCTTTCTTTTCTTCTTTCTTTCTCTTTTCTTTCTTTCTTTCTTTCTTTCTTTCTTTCTTTCTTTTTCTTTCTTTCTTTCTTTCTTTTTCTTTCTTTCTTTCTTTCTTTCTTTCTTTCTTTCTTTCTTTCTTTCTTTCTTTCTTTCTTTCTTTCTTTCTTTCTTTCTTACTTTCTTTCTTTCTTTCTTTCTTTCTTTCTTTCTTTCTTTCTTTCTTTCTTTCTTTTTCTTCACTATTCTTCCAAGGGCTTACTTCTAGCGCTGTGTTCAGTATTTACTCATGGTAGTGTTCAGGGTACCAGATGCAATGCTGGGATCTGAACCAGGTCAGCTGTGTCAATTGCCTTATCCACTATATTATCTCTCAAACCCTCAAGAACTATTTTTATTTTACTGGTGTATCAGATATCACAGTGTAGATCTATTGTCATTTAAATTATTCTTCATAGATTAGCACAATCAAGAACTTGAACTATGAATGGTTTCATATCTCCTGTATCCTGGACTTTAACTTACTTAGGTTTCTGTAGCTCAGTCTCTTAATCTATAAAATAAACGTAATAAAATTGTCATATGGAGTTAAGAGAATATTAAATGAAATGTTAATAAACACTCTGGTAATAACTTTATGAATTTATTAAATATGTATTAATAACCACAGCATTTGGGGCCAGAGTGGTGGCTCAGCAGTAGGGTGTTTGCCTTGCAAGCAGCTAACCTAGAATGGACTGCGGTTCCATCCCCCAGCATCCCACATGGTCCCCCATGCCACGAGCGATTTCTGAGCACATACCCTCTGAGCATCACCAGGTTTGGCCAAAAAAACAAACAAAAAATTTTAAAAATTAAAAAATAAACACAGCATTTACCTTGGATAATCTAAAACATTCTTAATGAAGATTTAAATAACAAAGAATTGTAAGATTTCTCACATTTTGCATAACCCAGACTCATGAAGATTAGCTTATTTTGAAGCCCTGCCATGCTTTGCAGACACTAAGTGAGCATAAACTTGAGCCAATCCTTTTGAATAGACCTGCTTAAGCTCTGTCCTTGAATGAAGTTCAATTCTGAAATCTCACAAAGCATCATCTTGCTGGTGGGACTCTACAGAATGCAAAGCACATATGCGTTTACATGCATTGCATCATTTTCATTAGTGCCAGCTTGAGTCTTTTCTCATCTCTTGGATTTAAGCAAAGGCTTTTACAGTCCTAATTGGCTGCAGGCTTCATCATTAGGTATATGTTCTAATCTTTCTTAATGTCTCTATCTCTTCTTTCAGAGTGGCATCTAACATTTTACATCTTATGGGTTAAAGCAGCCATATGATAATGAAATAAGAGGATTTTATGCTGAATTTATTTAAGGATCTGTTTCGGAAACATCAACATTTTGAGTCAACAAAAAAAAGCTGAAGGTGTTCACAGAAGAATGGAGACTACCTCCAGCATCTATCTTGACATTTACCAGAATCTGGCCTTCCTTTGCAATTAAAAAAAAAATAAAAGCCACCATAATTTTCTTGCTTGTTCTTGCCAGGTGATAAGCAATCTCATTCTCTTCAGACAAACAATTTTCTAGGCTCAGATTAGCTCAAAGACATCTTTCCTTCCAGCTCAACCAAGAGACAAGCCATTTCCTGTCCCCCTATAACTCTTTCCTACAAGTTTGCTTTTAAAATACTACAGTGACCTTTTTAATTCCCCTGACTTTTTACAATCTTGGGAAATGAGCACAACAGCAGGAGTTTAATCATCTTCATGGACATGAGACAAAATAAAGCACCTTTAAATTTAGAAAAAGTTGTGACCTCCAAGATATCAAAAATTTGCTAGTGCTCCATGTGGTCTTAGGACATAGCTAAGCTCTGCCCCTCTGTGCTCATGTGGTCACAAAGGCCCCTATTTCCTTCTGAATTTGCAGGCTGCAGGATCTGATATTAACATCACTGTTTGAAAGCCACTTACCAGAATGTGTCTAGTTTACACTTGCTTGCTTATTCTTTTCTGAGAAGGTCCTTTCAGATTCATTCTGAATGTTAGTCTTTTTTTTTTTTTTTTTTTTTTTTTTTGGTTTTTGGGCCACATCCGGCGGTGCTCAGGGGTTACTCCTGGCTGTCTGCTCAGAAATAGCTCCTGGCAGGCACGGGGGACCATATGGGACACCGGGATTTGAACCAACCACCTTTGGTCCTGGATCGGCTGCTTGCAAGGCAAACGCCGCTGTGCTATCTCTCCTGGCCCTGAATGTTAGTCTTTTAAATGTTTCCAAATCTCCAGTTCAGTTTTGAAAATATATCCTGTCATTTTGGCTGTTCAGAGTTTGTCTATCAGAAACAATCACTATAGGGAGTATAATGCCAAATGCTCATTTGTTTCCATTGATGCTTGACATACTGGCAAACTCTCAATATTGATTTTGGTTTTGATTACTGCCCAAATGGATAGATAGAATGCTGCTTCTTTCTGTCTAGTAATGATGATCATGTTGGCTACAAAAAGATATACCAAAAAAAAAAGCAATAAGCTTCTTAGGGAAAAGACAAAATTCCACAACAGCAGATGGATTTGTGTACAAAAAAAAATACTTCGAACTTCGATGAGCAGATAAACATTCAAACGCTCCAATATTTAACTGAAAAAACTTAGTTCAATTCTTTACATCACTTGAGCCCTTTGATTCCTTATGGGCTGAGTAGTGTCCAACCATTTAATCAAGCATCATTATCTGTATTTTTCAGTCTCAGATCTCAATTGCTGTGCAGTTGGGTTGATGTATGGGCTGGCCTCAAGAAACACAAGGAAGGAAGAGCAATGTTCTTCCCATGCTCAAAGTGGCAGAGCAGATCAGCACTTCTAAATTCCTCATCCATACGGCCAAAGTGATTGATGAAGAATCCGATCAGCTCTGAGCTGTTTAGGTGTCAGCCTGACAGGAAAAACACTCCTTGAGTTTCTGCAAAGAGTTTTCTGAGCTGAATGCAGCAAACACATCTCTACATCTATTATATATAGCTCTGCCACTTAGAGATAGACAGAGGATGACAATTTACATTTGTCTTCAAAGCTTTTTTTTTTTGTTAAGAAGCCTTTAAAATAACCCTTCTCTGTATGCTGTCTTTCTCAGAACTACCTTTTCACACCCTTTCCTTGAACCCTGATGATTAGGGTAGGTGTGTGAGTGCAGAGGAGAATGAGGAACTTTTTTTTTTTAACGTACAAACACTTCTTACCACACATGCTTTGTAGATTATTCTGATTATACTGGGTGAGAACCAGTTTGCTGGCTTTTGGCCTTTTAGATTTTTTTCCCAAGAGACTATGGATCTTCAAATAGCTGGGATAGTCATAATTAGCCCTCCAAGATGTGCATCCCTGAAAATTGAAACCAGAGAGTAGTGAGGAGGAGAAATGGAAGGACTACATAGGATATTTTAGGCATTAAGAATATCATGACATGTAAGCTCAAAGAAGTGGTTTTTATTTCACTTTACATTAGGAGACAGATTTTTTCCAGTTAATCATTAATTAACTGAAGCATATGATGTATTCACATTAAGCAAAGTCAAGTTTAGTTGTCAGAACATAGAGTAAATTATCTTTATCTCTGACAAATATTTCAATTCAAAAATAGCTTAGACCACTGCCCACTGACCTAAAACTTGGCAGAGGAGTGCTTTTTCTTTATTCAAAATGACTTGTCTCTTGGTTGAGCTGGAAGGAAAGATGTCTTTGAGGTGATCTGAGCCTAGGAAATTGCAGGCTTCATAAATTTGTTTGATTCGATTTAGATTAGGCAGTAGATAATGTAACTGGGCACAGCTGACAAGGAATTATTTTTTTTATTCCAAGAACGACTTAATGAAGAACAAGGTCCTAAAGAAAGTTCAGAGGGAAGTGTGGAAACGTAAATAGAAAGTGGAAATGTTCAAATAGTTCAAGTGACCTGAATCAGAGCAATATATTACTAGCATTCTAGGATTTCTCTTTGGCATTTCTGAATATGCAAAGAGTATAAAAGCATATTTTGTGGTCATTGAATCTGTGTATACTACAGTTTAAACTCTGGTTGTTTAATCTATATTGATGTACCAAGACACTTCTATAGTATTGTAACTATCTATATTACACCATTTTCACAAATTCAATAACAGTATTCATAGATGTTCTCTTAGCAGATAACTGTTACTCAGCTAGTAAATATTCTTTCTCTTCCAGTGTCTGCTAAAAGAAAACACATTTGTTCAAGTAATTCTCCCTCTCCTATATACTCAAGGGGAGTGTGATCTTTTTCCCTGGAATATCTTGTATTGGTTCCTAATCAGTCATGGTGACATAATCACCTTTTCCATTGATTAGCTTCAGGGTACATGTGATCCATTTACGTTCAACAAGATAGAAAATGTTGCTTATTTTTACAGAGAAGGCTGCATTTCAAACAATGAGAATTTTTTTCTTGGCATTTATTTGTTGCTGACAAATTTCGAGTAAATGTATATTACATTTTAAGATTAGTTAAGTTTAGCTTTGGTTTGATTTAGGTTGGTTTGGTTTGGTTTGATTTGGTTTGGTTTGGGAGCCATGCCCAGCTGTCTTCAAGACTCTACCTTGCCTCATGCTACACATCATCCCTGGTAGAACTCAAAAGACCTTATTTGGCGCCAGGTATTAAACCCAGGTTAACTTTATGCAGAGCAAACACCTTACCCTCTTTGCTATCTCTCTAGGCCTGTCTTTTTGTCTGTTTTTTAATTCATAGCTAGAATCATTTTGAAGTGGCCATTCTTTCTGGGCATAGCTGGGTATGGGCATGATGTCTGAGCTGCTGCAGCCCTCTGCTCATCTGTGTGAGGAGCTCTCATATGCAAATGGTCCACGTGACTCAAAAAAAGCAGAGCCTAGCTAAGACCTCTCATTTCCTAAGACTGAATTTCCTACTTGTTTAAACCCACTCAATTGATACATATTTGACATTTGCTCCTCTATCATCTTCATGAAACACATTCTTTTGCATTTAGTTTCCATTTTTTTTAAGTATCACAGTTATAAATGCTTTAAAGGTCTCCTTTGGATGACTCATTAAACAATAATTGCATTATGATAGGACAGCAAAATAAAATCTGTTGCTGTATCTAATTTAAGTGATTTTTAGCAGATCACACTAATATGATACCTATGTCTTAAAAGCCCAGTAAGTTAGTAAACCCTGGTAAGTTATTCTTAAATTTGGCATGATATAGATTTCAACAACTAAAGCAGCATTTCTCAACTTAAATCTGTGGGTCCCAGATTTTAGTTTAGTTTTTTTTGTTGTCAATCTTGCACTTCTGACTTAAGAATGTGGTTCACAGTTATAAACATAATGTGCTTAATTATATGTTTCTACCGTTGGACTCTATGGACATGAAAGCAGATATTGCTATGACCTGGTACACCTTACAAACTCAAAGAATCATGTTAGGAATGTTTCATATGGACAGAGAAACATTTGTGTGTGTTTGTGTGTATATTGAAAGTGAACTTATGGAGAAATTCCCCATTATTTTTTGCTTCATGGAGCAAAACTAAACTTGATGATGACATATTTTAAGATCTGACATGAGGGCCCGGAGAGATAGCACTGCGGCGTTTGCCTTGCAAGCAGCCGATCCAGGACCAAAGGTGGTTGGTTTGAATCCTGGTGTCCCATATGGTCCCCCGTGCCTGCCAGGAACTATTTCTGAGCAGACAGCCAGGAGTAACCCCTGAGCACCGCCGGGTGTGGCCCAAAAACCAAAAAAAAAAAATTTGACATGAAAGATCTTATTATTTATGATTGTATACCTCAGATAGCATGGCTACAATAGTATTGAAGTTAATATTACTGTACCCCATAATCACTTAAGGGTTAAGACCTTCCCCCACTGTCTTCAAGTCACCTGAAATACCTCATTTTAAATATCTTATTTTAAAGCAAGAATCTCTTAACAAAGACCTCCATCTAAATGGAACCTCTTATTATTATAGAACAACTCTCCATGCTATTCCACAGTGGGTCCTTGGCTTAGGAAGATGGTTAAATTAAACAATGCAAAAATATAATCCTAGGAAGTAGGTAGCTCCAGACTCTAATAAGGGCAGTAATGGATAAACAAGTTAAACTATTTGAAAATAAACTTACTTTAGGTGGAAACTCAAATCAGATGCTTTAAAAATCAGTTAAAAATGTGTAAAGAGTGATGCAAGGTGGAATCGCTGTACTCTTCAAGCATCCTTATCTTCTGTGATCTGTAATACATTTCAGTGGCTTCTCCCTTTTGGAAAAAAATATCCGGGATATTTGGAAAGAGATATTCTGTAAATATGTAGCTATCAAAGAGGAAAGATTATCTGCCCCAAATCTTAAAAACTTCCAACCAGAAGTTTCTGGACCATAGTTGAGGAAAGCTGTGTCATTATTGAAAGCACTCAACTGTTTCCTGGGATTTCAGAATCAAATGAGAAACACCAAGAGTAAATATTTCAGGATATAAGCCAGGGAGAAAACCAACATGGTGAGTGATCAGGATAAAGAAACTATGGTAAATCTATACAACGGAATACTACTGGACTACAAGAAAAGAGGAAGTCATGCCATTCTGTGGATGGATATGGAGAGTTCCTGTTAAGTGAAGTTAGTCAGAAGGACGAACACAAATGCAGAATGATTTCCTTTATGTATGAGTTATAAAGAAACATAGAAAGAAAACAGCATATGTCCAAAGTCAATAGAAACTGAGAACTGATCTTCAATAGGAGCCATATCACTCTCGGGGAGATGAAGGGGAAATAGAGTCATAAGGCTGGAGAATTATGGGGAGGGAACACTTGAGGACAGTGATGGAGGGATACTATTACTCTGGTGGTGGAATGTTTTATGCATAAAATCCTGTCATCAACACTTGTTGCCAACCTTGCTGTCTAAAATAAAACATTTTATGTGAACAAGAAAGATGTGGAAGGGGCCGGGCGGTGGCGCTCGAGGTAAGGTGCCTGCCTTACCTGCGCTAGCCTAGGAGACGGACCGCGGTTCGATCCCCCGGCGCCCCATATGGTCCCCCAAGCCAGGAGCGACTTCTGAGCGCATAGCCAGGAGTAACCCCTGAGCGTCACCGGGTGTGGCCCAAAAACCAAAAAAAAAAAAAAAAAAAAAAAAGAAAGATGTGGAAATCAAGCAGGTGCTCCCAACTCTGTCGTTCCATAGAAGAAATCACCAGAAAGAAGCAAAAGAAAAATGCTCACTTTATGGTTCAGATGTTACTGGGCTGCCACAGGAAGCCCATCTACATGATATGTCACATGTTCCTGTCATGATCCTGTGTATCAAGCAGAACATTACACGTTCAGGACCCATTAATACATGCAAACGCTCAGTTTGCAGGCGAGAGCTCACAAACTATACAGGATCAAAGCAGATAGGCACTGCTTGGCATAATTTCCTGCATGTCCTTCTAAAGTACAGGCTCTAGGCTTGCTTGTTCATGCTTAATTCATAGTATACAATTTTCATTTCTTCACTTATAAGAATCCTCCAAGTGTCACATCTATTGGGCATATGTGTCTTCCTAATTTCTCTTGCTGTTTTTTTTCTACATGCCTATTGAGATTTCAATTCTCTTTTAAAGGAAAATTACTGCTATTAGAAGAGGAAAAAAGTACTTTTGTATTTATTTATTGCAAAAATTATCTTAAATTCCTCCTATGCCCCCCCACAGAGAAATCAATAGCCAGTAAAAAAATAACACCATCCTGTTTCCTGAGATTGCTCCAAAGGACGAGAATAGGTTGGTGATCCAGAGAGTTAAAAAAGAGCACAGCCTCTTCAATGCAGAGCAAAAATATATCCTGGAGCAAAATTCTATTTTTATCATTTAATTTTATGGAGAAGTATGGGCACTTTTACCTGGAGAAAATTAACATTACCAGTTATTAATGAACAGAGGGAGATGTTTCTTAATTTTAAACTGCTTTGAACTCATTTTGCATGACTTCTTTTCATTTCTGCTAAGAAGGTATTCTTATCTTCAAAACAATTGGCGAGAAATTTCACCTAGAAATTAATTGTATCAATTAGTCATTCATGAAAGCATTCAAAGAAATGTTGCCCAAGGTGAGGGGGAATCTCATGGTTTTTGTGATTTGATAAGCATCCCCAAAAGTTTGTGGACTGAAAGAGTACAACAATACTATCTAATTGGTAAGACTTCTTTCCACTTGTAAAAATTCTTTAGAGAATCTTTAATGTGTGGAATTATCCATTTTTCATGAATACATTTGTAGAAATGGTTTTTATATTTTTGCAGTTTTCCAGTAAGTAAGAATGCATTAGGAATGTTTATTCCACAAGTCAGAATAAGCTATCAATTCAGTCTTTCGAACCACATGCCTAAAGTGAGAGACCAATAGCCAACCAAGTATAAATGCTACCTACCAGCGCATTCTTTTTGCAATGCCAGAAAAGGAGGACCAAGGAGATGTTAGTCTTGTTTCTCTGACATGGTAGAGGGAAGTAGGAAACATTGACTCAGGAACTTTCCCTTTAGCTCAGTAGCAGTCTCTCTTCTGAGCCATGTTCTGCTTCTTTGATGAAGACATCAAGACAGCACCACTTTTTTATCTACTTCCCTGACATTGGATATTTGGACTGCTCCTATATCCCAACTAATATACTAAACACTGAAATGAATAGAGATGTGCATGCCCCTCTTTAAATGAATGTTTTTGTGTTTGAGGGCCAAGAATTGGACTTTCTGGGTTCCACGGAAGCTCTATTAAGTTGTGGCATGTATATACAATGGAATATTATGCAGCTGTAAGAAAGAATGAAATGATGCCAATTTACTGCAATGTAAACTGGAGGGGTGTCAAGTTAAGTAAAATATGAAAGGATATGTATACATTATACATACATGCATATATATGCAGATGTACATATATATTGAATGATCTTTTTCATCTCTAGGATATTGCTATACTAAAAAAGAATAGATACTCTCAAACAATGACAAATCCTTGTCTGTAGAATACAAAACCAATTACTAAGGGATAAGAATAAGACCTTATGGACTAGAAGTAACATAATTACAAAGAGGAAAGGTTGTGAGTACTTTGGCGATGGTGGAAAGATATTTGTACATCATTAATACCATATACTTTAACACTATTGTAAAACTGTACCTAAACTATAGTAAAATTAAAATTTTAAACAGTGAGCTGTACCAGAAATAACTGATGCAGATTAAATGTATAATTATGGGCTCTGAGAAAAATAAAGAGGAAAATGATGACCAGAATTTTATTTTATTTTATTTTATTTTTTAGATCACTCCTGGCTCTGCACTCAGAAATCGCTCCTGACAGGCATGGGAGACCATATGGGATGCCAGGATTCTAACCACCATCAGTCCTGAATCAGCTGCATGCATGGCAAAGGCCCTACCACTGTGCTATTTCTTCGGCCCCTATTTTAATTTTTTTTTAAATTGTTTGATTTGGGGGCAGTGTTCAGATCTTTCATCTGGCTCTGAGGACCATATAGGATGGCATACATGGCAAATACTCTATCTACTAAACTATCTCTCTGGACTCCTTTTTTTTTTATAACCTATTCACAATGTTCACTTGGCCAAGTACTTTAAGGAACATAAGTCAGACAAAAGTTGCATCATTTATCTTTGAATGAATATGCAGAAGAAAGCTAATTCTTTTTTTTTCTAGTTTATTTTTGTTTGTTTGTTTTGTTTTGTTTGGGGGCCATACCCCGAGTTGCTTTAGGACTAACTCCTGGCTCTGTGCTCAGAGATCACTCCTGATGGGCTCAAGGGACCACATGGTGTGCCAGGAATTGATTAAACCCTGGCCTGCCAAATGCATGGCAACACACTCCCTCTCTGCACTATACCCAGTCCATTGTACCCCCATTCTCAATTTTGTAGTTTGAGATAAAAAGATCCAAATAATTACTTTTCATTCTTTATTTAAAGAATTATTTGAGGGGTATCTATAGTGAAATTTCTTAGGAAATTGGCTAACTTGATAATTGTTTCTGCTCAATTGGGCAGAATCAATCTCACAGAACAGAAATTACGTTGCTGTAGTTGGTTTATTCTGAGAACATACTTTTTTGTATTAACATTGAGATTCTTTTGCACCATTCTAATAAAACATAGTATGTGCTAAGAGGGTATTACTAATTTTTTCTATATATTTTTTAATTGTTATTTTGACCGAAGGGGATTACAAATCATTCACAGTAGTATTTTAGATACATAGTGACATTGAATCAGGGGCATACCCACCACCAATGTTGTCCTCCCTTCACCCCTGTTCCCAGCATGCATCCACATCCCCCTCCATTACCCACCGGGTTGCTAGTATAAGTGGTCCCCTCTGTGTCTAGCATGTTGTAGATTGGGTATCGATTCTGTTGTCATTGACTTTGGATTTGATGTTTAAGTCTGATCATTTTTTTATTTCTACTTAATGTTCATATGACTGTCTGATCTTGATATCCTCCATTATTTTCCCCCTCAGTTTGTAAGGTGAAACAAGATGGTTCAAATTATGTGGTTCTGTTTGAAGGAAAGAAAAAATATAAAATAAAATGGGGCAAAATCAAACAAAGAAAAAATGGGAGGAGTCCTTCTAGAGTAGAGGTCTCAAACTCAATTTACCTGGGGGCCGCAGGAAGCAAAGTCTGGGTGATCCTTGAGTGCAAAGTCAGTAGTAAGCCTTGAACATTGGGAAGTGTGACCCAAACAACTAAAACAAAACAAAACAAAAAAGATTCCTCTAGGGCAGGGCCACAAAATGTTGTACGAAGGGCCGCAAACAGGCCACGAGCCGCAAGATTGAGACCCCTGTTAGAGGCTATAAATATCAATTTAAGAAAAAAGGGGGGGAAAGAAAGAAACATATCAACAATACTAAAAAAAATTTAAAAATAAACAAAAATCTCAAAAAGCACCACAGCAATAAAGACACCAGCCACACAATAACAATGGTCCTGAAATTAAAAAAAAAAAAGCACACACACACACACACACACACACACACACACACACACACACACAAACTCAGGGGAAAATAAAACAAGCAGCAAACAATAACAAAACCAAAAAGAAAAAGTTACTTTGTGCCTCTCTCTCTTTTTTTATTTCTTGCATAGGCACAGTAGATATTGGGGAGATTAGAAAGGGAATTCCCTTGGCCTAAGGGTTTCTTTGCCCTTGAAGTATACTGTCATGGGAATAACTACAGGCTCCATTCATGTTCTTTTACTCTCCCCTTGGTCTTTTGGTGGTGTCTGGAAACTTACCACTCCATTGTGAATGATAAAATCAGGTCTCTGTAGCTAGAGATCTTGGTATTTGTACAGGTCACAGGATGGAGCCTAGGATGAAGTCTTTCTTTATGGCTCTAGGAATTCTGTTCCATAATTTTGTTTTAATCAGTCTTCTGTAATTGGTAGTTTTGGTTTCTGCCCTGATCCTAGGATGAAGCATAGGATAGAGTCTTTCCTTATGTTTTCAGAAGATCTGCTCAGTTGCAGTTGTCTCAGTCAGACCTCTGAAGTTAGAGATCTTGGTTGTACAGATCATAGGCCAAGGCCTAAACTAAGGTCTTTTTTATTGGTTCCAGGATAAGTTCTGCCCAGTCATGGTTATCACAGTCAGTCTTCTGTAGATATTGAAGTTGGTTTTTGTACCAATCAAAGAATGACATGTCTTCTGAATTCATCTTATCGTTAGGAGATGAGGTAAGCAAGACTGCTCTTAGGCCAAGTTGTTGCCATTTTCTCATTATGAGGATATCATATCAAAACTGGCGCATGTTGATGTCAGAGCAGTATTAAGAATGTTCCAGAGGAAATTTGGTTCCTGGAGCTGGCCCAACCCCTCCTTCCCATAGAACCTAGCATTTTTTAAATATATTTAATAAGTACTTGGCTATTTCTAAATGCATATCCATTATTATTTTAAAAGCAACTTATGAACAATAGTTGGGGAAATATTCATATGAAAGTGGAATCCTGGTAAAATTATTTAGAGAAAGTGAAATATTACATCAGATGCCAAAAAGATAAAAAGTCTTTTTGCTGTGTGCGAATCAAGAGGTTTATAATAGCCTCCTCCGTCCGTCCCATGCACCTCCTCCTTTTGACCACCAGATGGCAGACTTCACTGCAAGTTTGAATTTCTTCCCCAGCCGCACTTTACGCGTTCTATGTTTTTATTTGCCAACGTTCGCTCTTCCAAAATCATTCCCTTCCCACTTCTAACACATGGTTTAGAAACTTGCCCTAAACTATGAATTTGTAGATATTGATGTTAGCTGTTTCTGGAATACATTTACAATTTCCTCCTGATTCAGTTCTCCCTGGTGAGTTCTGTATTTATTTTGAGATACCTATTCACATTTTTACTATACATAGATAACACATCTTTCTTGTAATATAAAAACTAAGAATGGATAGACTAAAGCATTTGGAACTTTATTTAAAGCAGGATATGTAAATATAAAAATTAAAAATTTAAGAATCACAAAATGCCATTTTTTTTACAAAAATTTAGATGGGAAATACTAAATATTATATTTTTAATGTACAATTTATCATAAAGATGCTATGATCTCACAAATATATCAAGTATGTTAAAATTTATAATTTTCTCATTAGTATTTTTAATTTAACATAATTTTACTAGCAACCCTTCCACATCAGAGTACTAATTTTTTAATTTTGTTTTACGATGACTTAAAAGTTCTAATAAAAAATAGAATAAAAATTGATCCTTTCACTGAATTATATGTAAGCTTGTCCATATTGAATTACTTAGTGTAAGAATGCTTATTCTGATTTTTTAATTTTTTAATTATACATATACCTAAAATATTGAAGTAGAAATATAGCATAAGAGGCCATATGTAAAAGTAATTTTGAAACTTTAGAATCATAGTTTTAATGGTTATTAAGATATTAATATCTGTAAGCTTTAGCAATTTGATTTAATATGACACATAACCTAAATAATTTTACAAACTGGAATAAGAAAAACCAGGAGATACTACATTCTGTTCTATTCATTAAAAATTAGTTTTTAGGGGCTGGAGAGACAGCATGGAGGTAAGGCATCTGCCTTTCATGCAGAAGGTCAGTGGTTTGAATCCCAGCATCCCATGTGGTCCCCCAAGGGTGCCAGGGGTGATTTCTGAGCGTAGAGCCAGGAGTAACTCCTGAGAGCTGCCGGGTGTGACCCAAAAACAAACAAAAAAAAATTAGTTTTTAAATCCAGAGATAATGAGCATCAAATAGATGAGTAAATGGGAAAGGAAACACAGGCCAAAAGAAATGTCACAATTGTTTAAACTTTAGTCTTGCCATTTAGAACAGTAGGTTATAAAGTTACTCAAGAGCTGGCCACAGTGAATTGACAAAAGACAATTATCTGAAAGCAAAAGAAAATATAGAAAAGCAAAAGGATTCTGCATGAAAGAGCACTCAAACTATCTCATTTTAACCAAAGCCTTTCTTTTTTTTTTCTTTATTTTTCTTTTATTTTGTGGTTTTTGGGTCACACCCGGCAGTGCTCAGGGGTTACTCCTGGCTCCATGCTCAGAAATTGCTCCTGGCAGGCACGGGGGACCATATGGGACGCTGGGATTCGAACGGATGACTTTCTGCATGAAAGGCAAACGCCTTACCTCCATGCTATCTCTCCGGCCCCAACCAAAGCCTTTCTTGACTCTGCTTCCTGGTAGTGGATGAAAAATAATGACATTAGTGTTTCTATCCTTGATCTGTTAAAACTTTACATTCAATTGTTTTTTTCCAACTGAAAAATATCTAAATTCCAAGAATGCTTAAATTCTGCTTTGGGGGGGGGTAATTATCCCTCCAATACTTTTTAAAAAAGTGTTACTAAAAATATAAATACTGTTACTTTTTATCCTTAATCTTGTCATCTCACATTCATCACAATATAGCCTTTTCATAAAACAGGCTTTGGAGACCTCTTTGTAGCATAAACTAGACATTTATCAATGTTTTTATCTATAAAGCTGCTATTCTAGTTGCCCCTTTAAAAAAAAGCCTTATTCAGTTTGACCTCTTTTTAATGAATATTCCTTATATGTAAATAAAACTTTGATTTCACTTGATAGTAAGTACTTAATCCTCATTATTGAGACGGTGCTGAAACCTTAAATACCTGTCAAAAATTCATTGTATAATCCTGGGCTTGGGGTGGCATTTGGTGATTTAAGCTTGCAATAATTGATTCATTCCATACTTAAAACCTACTGATCTCATTACAATAATGGGAAGGCACTTTAGCTGTTGCAATTTAGACTTATATCAAAGGGGGAAAGAAAAGAAAAGAAAGGAAAGGAAAAGAAAAGAAAGAAAAAGAAAGGAAAAGAAAAGAAAAAAGAAAGAGAATGAAAAAGAAAGAAAAGAAAGAAAAAGAGAAGAGAGAAAGAAAAAAGTAAAGAAAGGAAGAAAAAGGAAGGAAGGAAGGAAGGAAGGAAGGAAGGAAGGAAGGAAGGAAGGAAGGAAGGAAGGAAGGAAGGAAGGAAGGAAGGAAGGAAGGAAGGAAGGAAGGAAGGAAGGAAGGAAGGAAAAAAGAAAGGGACACCCTTTCCCCTTTTGAGTCTAGATATATAAAAAAAATTAGGTCATAGTATGCATCGAAATAAAATCTTGGTACTGGCCAAAGGTTGCCAGAAAATCTAAAATAATGAAGCATATTTCATGTGTTCAATACTTACAGAGGAGAGTATGACAATATTAGCAACTTTGTTATCTTTATGGACCAAATTTTCCCCATAACACTTTTACAATATTTCCATGACCAAACTTATTTTGAGTTGTAAAGTCTAGCATTTAAATCACTGTCTATAGAAAGCATTAGTTCGAAGGACCCCAGATCTAAAATGTGGCATTTTAAAGGCACCATCTGTATATCATGGGCAGGTTGATATATCTTTAAAGATAGATGCTGTGTCTAATTCCATGTACTCATATATGAAAACAAATGTAAATGTTGTTTGAAGTCAATTGATCACATTAACAATGTATCAGAACACTTTCTGTTTGGGGAGAATTGGATAAAGTAAAAGGCACAGGAAAAAGATCTTTAAAATCCGAATGTTTTGAATACTGAAGAAGACAGCACCTAATTGGTAAAGGAAGAGTAGTTCATAAAGGCAAACTGAAGTGGCATTTTTCTTTCATAAATCATTTAAAGGCTATAAAATACAAAAGAGGATTACTCTTGCATCACTTGTATTTTTGTTCCTTTCGTTGAACTTTCATTACTGTTCCAAAGATTTTTTTTAAACAACAATTATGTCTTTATTGCATTATAGTTTTGTCAACAGCAGAAAAAGATACTTTATAATGTGTAAAGGGCAAAAAATACCTATTTTTCTCCAGGAAACATTTCTCAGCATTTATGAAGACCCCATGAAACAAATGGAACAAAAATTAGGTTGCATATTCTTAAAGCTTATTGCTTTGGGAACTTATTCTTTCTGCTAATAAAATCATCCTTGTGAATTATAGCTTTGGGAGGGCATTTCTCTGGTGATGGGGGAAAAAAAAAGAAACAGAGTTTTCCTGCCAGTTCAGACTTGATTTTGCTGATGGGATTCTAGAGTTCCCAATCTTAATATCTTCAAGTATAGGGAAATCTAATTCATTAACTTCTCCAAATGCCTTAAAAGTTTCTTCTCACCTGAGACCGGTTTTGACCTTCTTTATCCAGACACACTAGAGTTCAGAAATACAAATGACAATAATTGATACCCATGAGTTATTCACTCAGAAGCCCGTTTTATGACTGTAATGTGGAAGGCAAATTACCTTTGCACAAAATATCCATAATTTAAGCAAACTGTTAGGCGCATAAGACCAGGAAGGTAAGGATCCCAGGATCAGTAGACTAGTGTGATAGCATCTTCAAATGCTTTGATGGAAAATGTGGGACATACAATAGTTTCAATAATTTTGTTCACAGAGAAAATGTTTATAACACCCTCGGGCCTTTTCTTCTTCCATTAATATGTTTAACTCAAAACTTAAAAGCAAAGTCAGTTCCTAATAAAGAACTTATTTCAGCACAAAGATCAAATAGTTTTCTTCAAAGATATTTCAAAATTAAGGGAGAAATAAGTCTTTTTAAATCTATATGTTCTTACACAAAGTGATTTAATTTTGAAAATAATTTTTCTGAATCATCTTATAATTAGAACATAAGTATAAAATACATTCTAAATAATTCAGTGATATTATTCTCTGATATAATTATCAATAGTTTTAGTTGTTAGCCCAAACTATTTTAAATTATTTGTTACTATTTGCTATTGCATCATTTACTATTTAAATCATTACTATTCTATATCATATACAATATGAAATAAAAATGTTTCCAGTTTATTGGTCACAAAATATCAGACTAGAAACCAAATAATGTAATCCATAGTGTTGATAGAAACAAAAAAGATGTTAGTAATTTATATATTCTTCTAAGTGTGGAACAAACAGTAAGCGCATTTTATTCTTCAAGATTACCTATTGTTTTAGGCATTATTGATTATTTTCAGTTTTGAGTTTACATTATTTTCTTGTTTTGTTCTGCTCCATTATTTCTACTGAGGGGAGGGAAACAAAAGTTGAAACTCTTTACTGTGTTTGAAACAAAATTATTAAATCTAAGTATTGCTGTTACTTTCATTAGTTTTTGAATTTACATTAAAGTGAGAAAAATTAAGTAATGCATTTCAACACTTAGATTTTTAAATAAAATATTTAGCAAATAAGCTTTGAAAGGAAATATTTGTGGGAATAATAACCTGTTATTGATATTTGGTGTTTATATCTAATGTATAGACTTATTAAGCCATAGCATATTTTCCAAAATTTACATTTTACATAACATTGTCCTTAAACAAATGTATAATATACTATCCAACTTCACTGATACTTTAAATTCTCTTAAATAGTACTGAACAATATTTTTAAAAAAAGTCTACTGGGACACATTTACTCTGCCATAAGCTTTTTTATTTTTTTAATTTTACAATCATGAAATTAATTTTGCTTATTTTCATTGAAATATTTTAAGATTACCAGAGTATCGATGTTTATTTAATTTAGGGCTAAATATACCTTACATCTTTCTTTAAAAATTTTTTTATTTAAATCATTGCAATTGACAAAGTTATTCGTCGTTGGGTTTTAGACATACAATACCATAAGTTTTTTCACTGAATTTAAAACTGTTTATTCCTAGTTTTCTTTTCAATGTTTAGTTGAAATCAGAGACTCCTCTTTAAGATCTTTTACTACTGCTACAGAAAAGATATTTCCTTTTTGAGCTCAACTTATACTTCGTAATCACACACTTCTCTTCACGTCTATCATTGCAACCATTAATAAAAATGTGTGTAACCATAAAATCTCTGAGCAGCACCTAAAGTAAATACGTGTTCTACAGATTCTAGATGATATTTCCCTTTCACAGTACATTTCCTCTTTCCAGTAGCTTCTATTTCTTCCACTCTCCTTATTTATTTTCTTAATCAGGTCTTCCTAGAGTTGTCCCAGAGCACAATGGTTAGGATGGAGGGAAAAGGAAAAAAAAAAAAAAAAAAAAAAACCAAACACTAGATGCGCAAACATCTCCTGGAGCCAGTTCGTGTGAATATTGATTTCTTTGGGATGCTTTTATATGTCACTGTTTTTCTCATTTACTGCTGAAGTCTCCTGTGTCAATTAGCTGCTCATTTCATCACACGTCCCAGCCCCCATCAAACCTGAACCCTTTTAAAGGACTATTCCCAATCTCAATCTAAAGATAGAGACATTAACATCCACTTAAAAATTGGGCTTCTTCTCACAGTTGGTTTTGCGATTGGCCTAAAAAAGACTTTTATTTTTCACCAGGATTCCTGGTACTGGTTTACACTTATGCTGTCAAATAAAGTGGGCTGAAAGACTCTTTGACTTCTAACTCTAAATTCTGTTTTATGTCCTAATGCTTACTTACTTCCTGCACAAAATTTTAGAGAGAGAGAGAGAGAAAAAAAAAAAAACACTGGCAGATCTAGTAAGTAAGCCCCCTAAAGATGGTTTAAAATTTTTTTCTCATTTGCATAGCAGGATTTAATTTCCATCCTTAAATATGACGAATTGCTGAGATTTTCTCCAGTTAATGCTTTTAACAGCTCCCAATAAACTTCATTAATCAGGCAAGCTCGGGGCCCAATGTGGAGCCGGGAAGCAGCTAATTTCCTTGATGAGACCCCGACTTTAGCGAATAAACAGGTGGATAATCTGAGGGCTTTATGGCCTTAATTACAGTCTAATCAGTTCAGCGCTTGGCGGACAGAAAGAGAAAGAAAATAGAAAGAAAGGGTGAAAAAAAATGCAGGAGGGCAGGAGAGGGGATTGTGGGGGGTGCTTCCAAGGCACCTTTGCTAAATCAGGAGCCTCCAGCCCCCCTCTGCAGACACCTCGATTCTTCTCTGCGATTTTTACTCCGGGTCGATTCTGACGCGTGTGTATTGCCTGAACCCCGCATTTCTGCCCAGGGAGCTCTGGGACGCAGCCTGCACCCCAGTGCCGCGCGGGCTGCCGCGCGCTCGGCCCAGAGGTGCTGGGGGATAACTTTGCGCGCCCCTTGTATCCCCCCTTTTTCCTCCCGCGCTTCTCACCCTCTTCCCCGCCCTCCACTGAAGCCCCGCGCTGTCACCCGCGGCCGCCTGACAAATCACTTCAAGGGCAACGCAACTTTGAAGGACATGACAAAGCTCCGGCATATGGTCCGATCCCCCAGATGTTCGCCTCGCCGGCTCCTTCCTGCGCGCCCCGCGCCGCCCCTTCTCGGGGGTCGCAGGGAGCCCCAGCCTCTCTCACAACCTCCCGCGCTCCCCCATTACGTCCCCCATTGCTAAGCTGAGCGTGGCGAGGGCTGAGCCCCAAGGTCCCCTCTGCGTCTTTTGTTTCCCTGGTCACCCACCACCACCACCATCACCTCCCCAAACCGCTCCCTTTTCTAGCTGATTAGCGGGAGGCCAGGTTTCCCGGGTCCTTGTGATTTGTGGGGGTCTCCGCAATTAAAGTCAATCTCCTGGTCGGTGCCCACGACGTGGGGGGTGGTGGTGCCGAGGAGGGACCCACGAGCTTTTGGAACGAAGCGCTCTGAGTCCCCCCCCCCAAAGGGAAAAAGGCCCCCCTCCCTGGCCCTGGCGGCCTCTGTGCCTACTCCGGGGTGCTCGGACACCTCCAGGTCCTCCTGGCCGGGGAGATTGGTTCTGTCTCGGAGTAGGGGTTCCTGGGGGAGATACCCCGCGTTTGCACCGGACCGAGGTCGGTGAGCGCTACGGCTCTTCGGCGCGGCTTCCCCAGCGTGCGCGGCCGGGAGCGACTTTCGCCCTGTCGCGGTGGATAGGCTGCACCTCGCCACCTCTATGACCAAACCCAGGGTCTCCCCCATTTCGGGCCAGCCATATCTCCCAATCGCCTTGGCTGGGTTGGTGCGCCGCGGAGGACCCAGCTGGCTCTGAGTTTCCCGGGGTCGCGCACCTCTGACTCCCTCAGCTACAGCGCCAAGAAATTGTCAACTGCCCCGCAGTGAATTGGACTCCTGCCCACGTCCGCCCTATCACCCCAGAATCTTGGGCCATCATCGAGCCTGCAGCCAAGAGATGCCCCCAGCCTGGCCGGCGAGGGGATGAGCCGCTTTCACCTCCCAACCCCGCGCCCTCAGCGCTCCGGCTGGGACACAATGAAACCAGAGAGTCTGTCTAGCGCGCTTGCGAGTGCTTTGGCCCGGGAACCTCGGTTGTCAGCGGACGCGCCCCCCGGACGCAGAGCGCACTCCAGTCCGCGCAATTGTCTCGGCCTCCTTTTTAGGGAGGTGCCCTAAAGGTGTCCTAGGCTGGAGGGGGAAAAAAAAATCAAAGGTCACCCCTGGAAAATTTAACTCGGGTCCCCAGGCAGGTTTGGGAAGCGCCTTCTCGCGGTGTAGTGAACAGTGGCTCAGACAAAGATGTCAAGGAGGACCCGGGAAACCGGGGACTTGTCTGGTGACCCTCGGTCACCGCGGTCGGGTCTCACTCCTCTCAGCAGGGGGAGTGAGGTTGCTAGGAACCTGGTGGATTCTCAATTTGGATTCGCCCCTTGGTCTTGAGACTCCTTCAACTGGGTATCAACTGTTTTTCAACCCAAGTATTTCTGCTGTCCTCAAGAAACCCCAACTCCACTATGGGAACAAAGCACTTCGACACAATCTTCTTGTTATTTCATTCCTGAGTTCTAAAAATCACCCCCATTTGCTCCTACCCAGAAGTCTAACTCAAACTATTGAATACTGGACAATCAGCATTCAAGTATGTTTGCCCACCACTTACACACACACACACACACACACACACACACACACACACACACACACACACACACACACACACACACACTCACACGTACATCATCTCCAAAGAGCACCTAAATTTGCAGATTATTTTGAACTGTGATTGTTCATGAACATGTCTTTGGAAAAATCAGCTTGGCAATTATTCAAGACTATTTAAAATAACTAGATGCTGACATAAAATCAAAAACCAAAAATAAAAGGCAGGAAGAGATTAAAGATTAATTTTTCACAGCTCCTCTAAACTAAGTTAGGCTGCATAGTCCTTTTGGACAGAAAACGTTTAACCTTCTGGTCTTGTATGTGTGATCAGATGGGAACAAATGCTTGTTTTGAGCCCGGGTAAATGAGACATCTAAGGAAGGCTGTGGTCGGCGTTGACTTAACCTAAACTACATTGTTAGAGCTGGAAAATATCGTACTCCGCGCATGCACCAGAGAGCACATGCCTGCGAGGGGGCATCTGGCTGCCTAATTTATCCTTTGTGTGATGCCCTGATTATCAAAATGCATTATTATTTCTTTTTTCCAAATACAATGGGAATCCCTCCTTCCCCGCCCCCAAGTTGGGAACATTCTCCAAGCGGCCCTAGAGAAATACAAATGCACAAAGCGCCACCGATGCGGGCCCGGTGTTCAGCACTCAATCATGTCCCGTCACAGGGGCAACCACTATGCATTATCCGGCCGTGATTGATAGAGTGGGTTTGTGCAGACTGGGGGAGCTGGGAAGCTCACTTGGGGTCCTGTCATCTGGGCTCCGTTTCATACTACCTGTAGGGAAAAGACAATTCTTGGCATGGATTGGCAGTCTCCTGAGTTTCACATGTTAGTTCTTTGTATGGAATAAAAAGGTCACAGTTTCTAAAAGTTAAACAGCTGTGAGCTTGGTGTGTGCATAAACTTGAATAAAATAAATCTGCTCCCGAGGTCAGCTGCATTCCTTTCAAATTGATATGCCCCATCTAATCTCGCCATTACTTTCAGAGGTATCGTTATTTCCCTCTAATCTGAGTCCTGAAACAGAAAACCACGCACGCACGCGCACACACACACACACACACACACACACACACACACACACACACACACAGGTTTATGCTCCCTGAGAACTTAAGTATACAAAACAAGTCACTATTAAAATGGAGGTCTGTATATTAAAGTTTAAAATGTGCTTCCATCATTGTGAATCTCTTTACCAAATAATGGCTGGTGATTATACATCATCCAATTATACACCAAGCCTAGACCATAATAGACGCTAAGGCAGACATTTTCATCATTAGAGATAGTGGCTCTACTTCATTTTCGCTGGGGAATGGAGTTTGGAGTTTGCTTTGGCTGTGATCAGGCAAGATCTTAACTAATTAATGGAAGATCAAAGTTGACAACCATCTCACTAGTGTTATATAAAAGTGTAAAAATCCTCTAGGTCCCTCCTTTCCTTTTGAAATGGCTAAAGGCAAAATGATTTGCATAAGGAGGTCTCAGATTTGAAAATGTAAAACTTCTTTCACTGGGATTATTAAGTGGTTTCAACGCTGCCCACAGCTGTTCCTGTACCCACCTCTTTAATATTTTCCTTGTGGTTTTCACGGAGAGCTTGATCGATGGATTAAAATGCTACAAAAGGAATAGGGGACTCAGACAGCCTTTTAAAACATGTTTTTTGGGGAATGCCAGATTATTCTTTTATATAAATACACTTGCACTTATGAATACAGCAAACAATAACACATTTTTTTAACTGGCAGGGATCACACAGAAAAAAAAACTTTATTACGTCTAGCCATTAACTTCAAATACCCACGTACACACTGCTATTTGACAATATAAGTGAACCAAGGAGTCTGTGTTGCTTTTTACTTCAGATCTGTGATTAACAACTATTTTGTGCTTCTTGAGTATCATATGGCACCTTAATGAGGTTAATATCAAATTAATTTCTTTTTTTATATAATTTTTATTTTGATCATAGAGGCTTACATATTGTTGACAATAATATTTTAGGTAAATATTTACATAAAATCAGGGAGGATTTCCATCACCAATTGTCCTCCCTACAGCTCCGTTTTTGTCCTATCTCCCCTATCCTCTTCCCTCACCCCCAGGGCTGCTAGAATAAATTTCTATTAAAAATTTGCCCATTAAATTATGTCTTCAAGTATAACATGTGTAATTTTTTAATCTGGTATATATTTTTAAAGGCTGGTCAAATTTTTCTTTATCAACAAAAAATATTATGAACAAAATTTTTTAACAAATAATTTCCTAGAAAATAGGTTTGCGGGGCCAGAGAGATAGCATGGAGGTAAGGCGTTTGCCTTTCATGCAGGTCAACAGTTCGAATCCCAGAATCCCTTATGGTCCCCCGTGCCTGCCAGGAGCAATTTCTGAGCCTGGAGCAAGGAATAAACCCTGAGCACTGCCGGGTGTGACCCAAAAACCACAAAAAAAAAAAAAAAAAAAAAGAAAAGAAAAGAAAATAGGCTTGCACCTATAAAGCATTTCTGTTTTATGTTCCCCTTGTTTTACAGCAACAATATGACAATAATGCAACAGTTTAAAAAAAAAACTGAGGACCCAGATAATAAATTTTTGGAATAATATACATTTCAACATAAAGATATTTTTTGGAAAACATGATGATAAGAAATCATTTGTATTGTCACTTTCTCTTTTTTGTCAGAATTGTAATAAAGGGAGGTTTAAATATTTTAAATATTTTCTGGTAAGTTTTTAATAAAGGGAACCCTAATTATTTCAGTGAGAATGATGCTGAGTTTAGACAGAGTGCTAAATTTGTGACTCTATCTTTTGTAAGGACAGATCATGCCAACTACCTTTTATTTTTTTTAAAGGTATATTTATTTGGAGCAATAGTCAAAACAAGAACTATAGTAAAATCCAGAACTTGCAGTATTTGGAGGTCTTTAAATATTGTAGCTATTAGAACAGTATTTTAAGATGCTAAATTCTGAGGAAGTTTAAAGTGAGCATCACTTTACTGTAATTAGCTTCAGGCTGTACTAGACTGAACTGAATTTAGTCTCTTTTTAAGTTAACCCTCCCACAGACCTGCAGGGAAGAAGATGCAGAATGTTCCTTTCACATCCATTTACATTACAGATTTTTAAAAAGTCCTTTTCATTATCTTATAGTGTGACTGTTTTAGACTCTTATTTAAAAAAAAATAACTTTTGGGCCCGGAGAGATAGCACAGCTGCGTTTGCCTTGCAAGCAGCCGATCCAGGACCAAAGGTGGTTGGTTTGAATCCCCGTGTCCCATATGGTCCCCCGTGCCTGCCAGGGGCTATTTCTGAGCAGATAGCCAGGAGTAACCCCTGAGCAATGCTGGGTGTGGCCCAAAAACCAAAAAATAATAAAATAAAATAACTTTTATGGATAGACACTGGAATCTGACATTTTCTTGAACTGCCAGTGAGTTGCTGATATTCTCTGCATTGAGATATCTTGGTGATTTACAAATGGCCCCAGATGAAATGAGGTTTTGGTCAACCTGTACCTCTGGCTAAGAGTCTAATTGATTTGCATTGCTAGCTGCTATATGAGTGTGATGACCCAGCAAGCTGAATTTCATAGCGTCTTCTTGAAGTATTGATACAGGCCCTAGATGAATGGGAAGGGAAAGCAAGTACTTTCACTTGGCCAGTTAATTTTCATTCTAGGGGAAAAAAAAGTGAATACACTCAAAAACAAACCTGAATTGCTCCATGAGGCCTCTAAGCTAATGAGCCAGGGTCAAGGAAACTTTTTCATACTTTGTAGCCCCTTGATGTGAGATTTCAAAAAGAAGAGAAGTAGAGAGGGTTTGCTTTGACATAGTAGCATCTATTCAGTCTCTCTAATAGGCAAGCAAACACAGAGACAGACAGACAGACAGACACACGAGCACGTGCACATGCGCGCGCGCACATATACACACACACACACACACTCAAAGAATAACACTTCATGCCATGCTGCTGTGAAAAACATCATTTTTTAAAAAATATTAAAAACTAGACCTTAACAATGTTAAGGGTTTGGGTTAGCTGACAAATGTAAATATACTTACATAAATATAAATATTTATATTCATCTGTACTTTGAAAAAGTATAGGATTGTATAAATAAGCTATGGAGAACTTACCACTACTGAGCTTTTTATTGAAAAGACACAATTTTTATTTTTTTCTTCTTGCTGGCCCCACCACTTGGGTACAGCTATGTTTCTTTAATGGGACATAATAATTGTTTTATTCTTTATGAATATTCTTTTATAGGGTAACTCTTCCTTCCCTGTTTTTGTTTTTGGGGTCATATGAAGTAGTGCTCAGGATTTCCTGATTCTGCACTCGGGAATCACATCCGAGGAACTCAGACAACTGTGTGGGAAGTTGTTGGATGTCAGTCATGTGCAAAGCAAGTACCCTACTCACTGTACTCAGGCCCCAACCTCCTTTATTTTCCTGTAACATATTGTACACAGAGTTCTTCAATGGAACTTTTGGCAGTACATTGACTATGATGTATTAGCAATAGTATTACTAATAATATAAATGGGACCATTTTTAAATGACAACAAAAGAGTGATCAAAACACAAAACAGAGAGAATGCGCACGTTCACACACAAATATTTTGCTTCTCTGAGAAAAAGACAACATCAGTACCTAGCCATCCATTCATCTCAACGGACAGACTCAGAATACTCATCTTAGTACTATTTGTTCTGACTAAATTGTAACTTAATAAGATCACTAGAGCTGCCATTTTTTTGGTGCAGAGAAATGGAATAAAAGCAAAGGCACTGGGGTGGAAATATGAGTTTTCAGAGCAAACTGAACCTTCTGTCTCAATTAACATAGTTTGGCAGAAACCTATGGGTACTTCTGAACATTTTCAGGCAAATGTAGTTCAAAGAGGCACCACTTAATGACCAATGTCATATGACTACAAGGCCCTGGGCCTAGCCAGATTCCTTGTAGGGACCCCAAACTATGTATTTTTAACAACCTCACAGATTGGCTCAAAAAGTATGAATTTTGTTCAAAGAATATATATCTTTTGAATATTTCTATCAGAAGTTAAGTCTTATAGAAATCTGTCTAAGTTGGGGCCGGAGAGATAGCATGGAGGTAAGGCGTTTGCCTTTCATGCAGAAGGATGGTGGTTAAATCCCGACATCCCATATGGTCCCCAGTGCCTGCCAGGAGCAATTTTCTGAGCTTGGGACCAGGAGAAACCCCTGAGCGATGCCAGGTGTGACCCAAAAAACAAAAACAAAACAAACAACAACAAAAAAGAAATCTGTCTAACTTCGTTTGTTTGGTTTGGGGACCACAGGGTGCTCAGGTCAATCCCTGGCTCTAGATTCAGGGTTCACTTCCAGTGGTGCTGAAGCTTACCAGATGGGTCTTACCTGCTCCAGTTCCCTAAATTGAGTTGAAAGACCTGATTGCAGT
Organism: Suncus etruscus; assembly: GCF_024139225.1. Classification (NCBI taxonomy): domain Eukaryota; kingdom Metazoa; phylum Chordata; class Mammalia; order Eulipotyphla; family Soricidae; genus Suncus; species Suncus etruscus. Next base: position 49,284,280 of record NC_064850.1, on the reverse strand, counting down.
AGTTTTAAGTTTCAGGCTTTCAAACTGGCATGATGTACAAGCTCTCCTGAGTCACCAGTGTGACTCGGTCACACTATGACGAGTCACCAGTCCTTTCATCAAAAGGCAGACATGTGGGGCCGGAGCAGTGGCGCAAGCAGTCTTGCACGAGCTAGCCTAGGACGGACTTCAGTTTGATCCCCTGGAGGCTCCTGGCCCCAAGCTAGGAGCGATTTCTGAGCGCATAGCCAGGAGTAACTCCTGAGCATCACTGGATGTGGCTAAACAAACAAACAAACAAACAAACAAAAAAACCCAAAAAACCAAAAAAAGGCAGAAATGGCTTTGTCCTGAGTAACAGTTTGGTAGCCCCAAAGGTTCTGACTGAACAGCTATACTTTTTGAGGGTCTGTTACAAATATATTTCATTTGCATATCACTTCCCTAAGAGAAGTGAAAGAGCCACATCCTCAATAAGACTGAGATGCCAATCCTTATAAAAATGCACTATAAGATATGGATTTGGCCAAATAATGTTTGTGGGTAGAAGCATAACAAAAATCTGCTTAGAGAATGCTTCAACACATTTTTTTATATTGCAAAATTTATTTTCAGAATTAAAACCATAAAGTTTCTGACTAAAACACCGAGTTAGTTCCTTAGCCAAGCTACTGGTGATTATTTTTGGGTTTGTTACCAAAAACAAATACAGTAAAGGAAAATATAATAACCAGACTTGTTCAGATCAAAGAAAATCAACATATTAATAGACAACCTTTGGAGTGAGAGATTCTATTTGTAAATTCTATATCTTGTAAAAGGGAAGGATGTGGGATACATAAAGAAATTTATTCAAGTCAATAGCAAAAACAAACAAATACAACCAAACTGATTTTTTAATGGACAGAGTGATTACACAAGAGTGAATATTTGGTGTGCAGAGACCCCAGTATTCATTCATGCACCATGTGGTCATGTGAGCATCATTGAGGTGGCCAAGAGAGCCAATAGCACTGCTGGGCCTGAGATCATTGGCCAATATCCCTATAAATGTCTCCAGCATCCAATACATTTTTTTTTATAAATCTCCTTTAAAATAATTTCCTTAAATGCTTTCATTGAATTGTCATTGGTTAAATTAGCTGTACAGCATTATGATTCAAGTACAGAATAAATTATGCCATTTATTATGTGCCTTTCCAAAACTATGGCCTCCGTTTGTCATCACATAGTTGACTACTTTACCCACATCATCCTTCTTCTTCACCATTCCCTTCTGACAGCCACCATTTTGTTTGTAACATCCAAGAGTTCAATTTTGTTCTTTTTGCTCTGTTATTTCTTTGTTTAACCTTGCACCTAATTGTCAGATTATACACTGTTTCTTAATTTCACTTAGCATAGTACTCTCTAGGTTATAACCCAGGTTATAATGAAACAGAACATTTTCTTCCTTTACATAGTTAAGTGGTATTCCCTGATTTATATCTTCATTGTCCATCCATCATCATTTAGATTATTTTATACCTTAACGGTGAAAAATTAATGCTGTGAGAAAATAAGGTGCATATATCTCTTCAAATGAATGTTTTTATATTTTTAGCTCAACAATCATAAATTGAATAATTGATTTGTATGGAGAATTTATCTTTTTAACTTTTTTTCTTTTGGCCTTTGGGTACACCCAGCAGTTACTCTTGGTTCTTTTTGTTTTGTTTGTTTTGTTTTGTTTTGTTTGGGGTAACACCCGACAGTGCTCGGGGCTACTGCTGCCACTACTGCTCAGAAATTGCCCCTGGCAGTATCAGGGGACCATATGGGATGCCGGGACTTGAACTACTGTCCTTCTGCATACAAGGCAAATGCCTACCGCTGTGCTATCTCTCTGATCCCATACTCCTGGTTCTGAACTCGGTAATTATTCATGGTGGTGCTTGGGGTGCCATAAGGGATGCAGGGAATTGAACATGGATCAGCCACATGCAAGAAAAATGCAATACCCATTGTAGTATTGATCCCATCATGTATTTTCCTTATTTTTAAGGGGAAATTATACTGTTTTTCATAATAACCAGATCAGACCAACTTAGGGTATTATACTGTTTTTCTTTTGCCTTTTTTTTTTTCAGGCCACACCCAGCAGCGCTCAGGGGTTACTCCTGGCACTCTGCTCAGAAATCGTTCCTGGCAGGCATGGGGGACCATATGGGATGCTGGGATTTGAACCACCGATGGTCCCAGGTCGGCTGCTTACAAGGCAAACGCCCTACTACTATGCTATTTCTCCAGCTCCCATACTGTTTTTTATAATAGCCAGACCATTTTATATCTTCATGAGCAGCATACAAGTTTTCCTTTTCTTCACATCCACTTGAACACGTTTACCTTTTGTCTTAAAGAAATATATATATTAATGTGTGTATATTTATATAAATATAATATATATTTATTATATATACAAATATATACGATCCCACTCTCTCAAGTGTGAAGGTAAATCTTCACCAGGTAGGAGGGAAGAGCAAATTTCTGCCAATAGAGCTGCCAAGTTGTACCACTGCCTGCAAAGATGATAAGTTCGCCATCCAGGATTGTGCACTGACCATCTCTCAAAAAGCACAATGCAAAAGCAAGAACTAAATGGAAGAATTAGCGTATTCCTATGTTACTTGCTAAGCTTTGACTTTATGGAAGAGAGAATAGTTTCTTGTTAGAAAAAAAATTAGATCAAGCCAAAATTAGCAAGTCTGTTTCTCAATCTTGCAAAATAGAGTTAAGATCAAAGATGGTGGTGCTCAGGGTTGCATGTAAGAGAATCCTTGAGAAACTGGCTAAAATCCAGGAGTGCTCAGACTACAGATGGGGGTAGTCTTTGAGTTGACTTTTGGAAGTAGTATCTGGAAATACTATTGACCAAGTATCTTTTATTTCTGTGTGTCTTATTTGTGCTGTCTTGCTCACAGCCCTATGACATTTTCCAGAAGTTCATAGGTCTGGCCTATTATCTTGTGCAACTGGATAAAGCTTTTTGTTCGACCTATAGCATCTATTTTTGTTGTTGTTTGTTTTGTTCTGTTTTGTGGCCACACTCAGCAATACTCAGGGTTTACTAGTTCTGCACCCAAGGAATTACTTCTGGCAGGCTGTGAGACCAGATGGAACTCCTGAGATTTATCCGAGATTGGCCTCCTGCAAGACCCCACTGTACTCTTCCCGCTATACTACGGCACCAACCCCAATATTAGCAACATCTTACTAAATTCTGTCTACCCATGCCTGCATCAAATATACCCTGAGAGGGGCCAGAGTGATGGCGCAGGGGTAGGGCGTTTGCTTTGGACTTTGCTGACCCAGGACAGACCTTGGTTCAATCCTCAGCATCCCATATGGTCCCCCAAGCCAGGAGCGATTTCTGAGCCCATAGCCAGGAGTAAAACCTGAGCATCACCGAGTGTGGCCCAAAAACCAAAGCACTTATCATTATTAATTATTTTTCTTTTCAAATTTGAAAAAAAAAATTCTTTTTTTCCTCCCTGTAGAAGATCATAGCCTCTAGGTTCTCGGGACGTTGTCTGGATCTTGCTTGGCACAGGAAGATAATCGGGCTGCTGTGGCAGGCTCTGTGCATCCAAAACCGGGCTGCACACCCTTGACACCCTTGAACTTTGGGGGAGCAATGGCGGAGCCTCCAGTCTGAGCAAAGAGCCCAGCCTGGCTCTGCAGCGCCTCCCTGCGTCTCGGGCGGGGACCAGTGTGGCACGTCCCCGGGGCGCTGACGGCGGTGAGTGATGGGGCCATCAGCGCCCTGCCGCGATCCATCATGCGGCCCCAGCCAGTGAAGAATCACAGCGCCAGCAAGGTGCGGGGCCCGGCAACATATCATTAAACAAGGTTACCAGCGGCAGATTTGTTCCCGCATCAATCTGGGCCAGAACCGTTCCGCCCGCGCGCGCCCCAGCGCGCAACCGTCCTGGGAAAGCTCCCCCCCCCCCACCACCACCACGCTGCAAAAATAAATAAATAAATAAATAAATAAATAAATAAATAAATAAATAAATAAATAAATAAATAAATAAATAAAATATGGGGGTGAGGGAAGGCTCACTCCTGCGGAGTATTCAGCAACTTTCTCCAAAATCCCTCATTTATCCTGAAAAATAAAAACTTTATGACGGGCTCGATCTACTGGCAAGTGCTTTACCCTAATTCCATAGTTCTATTACCTGATGGTGACTTCATTTTTCTTCTCCTCTTCAACTGATTACAAGGGTTTTTTTGTTTTGTTTTGTTTTGTTTTTTGTTTTGTTTTAATAAATTTCTCCTGAAAATTCTTAGTTCACTCGTCTCGTCTCCCCTGCCCCCCAGGAAGTTCCCAATGTGACAGAAGTGCAGCTCAATTGTAATTTTGGTGTTTTGCATCTAATCTTTTCTACACATTTGCAGACAAATCACGTTAGGGTCTGGGTTCCTTGTCTAATAGAAAGTATCCTGACGTCTTGAGACCAGAAAATGTTACATAAATTTAGAAAGTTGAACAGGAAATCTCAGGAGAAAGCCTCTACAGGTGAGTTTGCAAGGCGAGCTGTTGGACTTTGTAGGGATAAAATGACAAATCATCCACTCTATGAGGTCTAATTCCAGCAACCAAGTCCAATTTGCCAAATATCTCTTCATTCTGTCCATAGAATTGAAAATATGTTTACACAATTCAAAATAAATATAATGGTGATCTTGGTCTTCCCAAGTATGAGAGTAATTAGCAGATGAAGTGGTAGAAAATTATGCCCCGAACTCAAACCTCATTCTAACTTTCAGGAGTACAATATAAAACGTGTCCTTTCTAATGTCTTCAGCCAAGCCTCTCTCTTTATCATCTCAGGGGGAGAGAAAAGATTTATTTTTAAATCCTTCCAGTAAAAGATATCTTAAGTCTGTTAAGGAACTGCCTTGAAAGAATAATCCACAAAGAAACTTAAGTTGCCTAACCTATTTTTCTTTATTCTTTATTTAAACCTATTTCCTTCCTTTCCTTCTTTATCTTCTTAGCAGAGATGAATTACAACTGGGCATTTATCTCTGCATAGCATGGAACACCATTTAACTTAAATGGTTGGGTTTGTCTTTAGCTAAGCATTCAGGAGTGGAAGTTAATTCTGTTAATGCTCATAGTACAAAATATACTACTTTTATTGGCTTGGTGGGTCAGATTTTTGAACAAGTAAGAATTCAGACCTTTAAAGAAATAAGAATGCATTGCTTAGATGTAAAGATATATTATATTGTGTTTTATTTTAATGTATGTCCTATTTCTCAAATCTAAAGGGATTTTCTTTCTATTTTTATTTCAAAAGGGGTTATTCTTTAGTTGAATGGTGAATATTCCTGGAGTACTTCTTTGTTTTGTTTTAAATAGAATATTTAACTCATGATCACCCCCCCTCCAAATATATTATCTACTGGTGTATGAAAAGCATGCATTGTTCTTTTAAAACATGTGAGCTAGTTGATTCTATTCTATCTAGTGATAGCTCCAAGTTCTCTTCAGAAATATCATTTCCTATATCCAGGCTAATGACATGATAAAAGTGTTATAGATTGGTAGCTCTTAATTCATTTATAGGAGAAAAATAGGAGAGATTTGTGGTAGAGCCAGGTCATAGCTTTAGCTCAACAAATATTTATTGAATGCCCATTGTGACTAAGGAACAGTGTTTCCGTTCTTTTTATAATAATGCCATAGTTACAGGTTACATTGCTCTGTTCAGAAGATACTAAATCTGAGTCATGTAGTGGAGACTTAATTTGGTTAAAACCTCGATGACTTATAGTCTAGACACAATATTCATGGCAGCTTTGTAATGGGCTTACGTGGTTCTTAGAGTACAATAATGCAAAAAGTGGAAGGAAGCTATTACTTCTATAATACACTATAATTTGACTTAGGCTCTGCATAGATACAGTCATCAATAACTCAGTGAAAACAATTTCACATCTAAGCATCAGCTCTCACAACAAAAATGCCCTGACTCCTGGAAGGAAGGTGATGGAAATGCAAAGCATTTTTTTTTCTATTATCTATTATCATTTTTTCCCTGCTATTGATTTAACTACTGCCTTAAATTCAAATTTATAAGAGCATAAATGAAAAATACATTTAAATGAAAAAGAGAATAGGCAACCATAAAGGGATTTTCATAGTATTTTTGATATTGTTCATAAAATCATTTTGAGCGTTAGTAAATATTCCAATGTTGTTACATCGAGCATGTTTTAATTCTATGAATTTTTTTCTTTCAATCATGCTAAGTTAGGGACATTGATCTTTGTTTAATTTATTTATTTATTTATTTATTTATTTATTTATTTTTGGCTTTTGGGTCACACCCAGCAGCACTCAGGGTTACTCCTGGCTCTACACACAGAAATCGCTCCTGGCAGTCAGGGGACCATATGGGATGTCGGAATTCAAACCACAAACCTTCTGCATGAAAGGCAAACGCCTTACTTCCATGCTATCTCTCTGGCCCTGAACATTGATCTTTAACTAAGATTTTGTCAAGCTTCACCACATGTCTGTGTGAGTCTATGAGTCTTTACTATGTATGCATGAGTGTGTGTATCTGGGCATTTGAATATGTACTTGTGAGTTTATAGATGTGTGTGGGTGTTTAAGTATGTGTTTGGATGTTTGGGTGTGTCTGTAAGAGTGTATATGTGTATTTGTGAGTGTGCGTCTATATGTATATCTGGGTACTTGTGCATATCTGGGTGTTTCTCTAATGTTTAAGTGTGCATGTGTGTGAGTGTCCTTTTAATATTTTCTGAGTTTCTCTGGGAAACCCCAGTAGTGTTTTCTCTTACAAATTAGATATTTTCAAAAGCCCTTCAACTCTATTTTACATAAATTTTATTCCCAGCAGAAATATTGCTGGGAAGTCAATCAAACACTTTAAAGATGTGATCATGGCATTTATTGCTCATCTTACGTTTAGTTCTTTATCCCCAAGTCATTCCTGGGAAGCTATTCACCTCCAGTTAGATGTGCCAGTGGAAATGTACTGTGAATTCTGAGAGCCACTGAAGGACAGTGACTGTTCTAGTCTGTCTACATGTTTGTTTTCTCTGGATCATTCCTTGTCAGCTCTGTCTGGTCAAAATAGCAGAGTCAGTGAACCGACAGCCTTTGGAATCACAGAAGTTGAGCCTCTTCCTCATGGAGTAACCCCATAGGATCAGCAAACATGGTATTAATAAACACAGAGAATTTTTCTTACAGATAGCCTTAGAAATATAGATTTTTCCATAGCTTCACTTACTCAACACGATATTTTTAATATTATATACACAAATATATATGAATATATTTATTTTGGTATGCGCAATTATTCTTTTTCTTAGCATTGAATGAAATATTTTCCATGACTATATTATATTCTGTATTATTTCAGTGTTATTTTATTGGTATTTTGACTACTCAATTATGAGATTTGGGAACATAGGAAAATAATTATTTTCTAGGAAATAAATACCTGTATTTTAAGCCATTCATTCTGGTTTTCTTAAAAGTTCTGATTTCTTCTTGATTATAAAGTTCACCTATATTCTTAAGGAGCATCAAGCCACTTTCTTTCATCTGAGAGAAGGAAAATGGATTTAACTACACAAGAATTAAATTCTGTCCACAGAGGAGCAGGGCTGTTGTAGAAAGCAAGACTTCTGGCATGTGGGCTGGGAGATGTGGACCTGAATTTTCCACTAGAATCGGAAGAGAAATTCCCAGGGCCTGACAAGTGGGTAACTCAGGACTTTAGAAAGTGGGTTCCAGGTATTTTTGATGCTGATGGAGATACAAACAGTTATTTTTGAAAAAATGTCTTGATTTTCTGATTTGAACCCTTTAGTTTCTGGCCAGCTCCACTTGGATGATTTCCTGGTCCCTATCTATTGATGACAATTCCAACTACTCAGCACTCTCTGGCCTCTGTTTCTAGAAGCAGAGTCCCAGGAAATAGGATGTCTTTGTAATCTTTCAAATGGCAAGAATCTCCCTCATCTATGGGACCAGAGATCCTTGTGGGTTTTTTTTTAATTGTTTGATTTTGCTTTTGCACAACCTCAGGCAACTGTGTGGAGTTGCCATTATGTTTTCATAGAGCTATGTGCACCATAGCAGAGCAAGACTAATTGAGAGATTCCGGGTGCCCAATCAACCATGATGCATTAAGATGGCTCAACACAAACAGCAGGAACCTGCAAGTTCAGGCTCTTACAATTCATCTCACTGGAGCAGACAGGTTGCAGGAATTGGAACTACTAATGCACTAAATAAATATGCTAGATTCTACCCTTTTACCAATGGTTTGCTTGCTTGCTTCCTTGAGCAAAATAATGCTCTTCTGCAGGCTGTGAAAAGTCTGAGGAAAATATCCAGAAGCTCAGAATCTAAATAATTAACCAGAGGGTAGAAAACGGCTTCAAGTGGGTCAGACTCTTGTCTTGCATGCAACTAACCCAGGTTCTATTCCCAGCACTCTATATGGCTCCCTTGAGCTTAGTGAAGAGTGATCCCTAAGCACAGAACCAGGCGTAAGACCAAAGAACCACTAGATTGTCTTCCCCAAATAAAAGAAGAAAAAAAAAAATTAACCAGAGGAGAAAGGAGATTATCACAGATTTAAATGATAAGTGCAAACTGGTAACACAAAGTGTGTTATGAGAAAATACTAAACTTTCATCAGTCAAAGAAGGGATTTGGGAGGGAATTAGTAACTTTGAACTGGGAGATGGAAAGGAGTTAATACCTTTCAACTGAGAGAGAACTATCCAGAGAAACAGGCAGAGGGAACAACACAAGAAGAAGTAGAGATTAGATAAAACCAGTTCCTCTGACCTCAATCCCATTGGCATGTAATGAGACGGTGCCCTTGGATACAAATGTCTGTCAAAATGACCAGGCTAGATCCTTCTCTGAAAAAAGGTGTGTGAAAGTCCAGACTCAATGCAGAATATGACTCGGTCGCTCACCAGTGGCCATGATAAAGGATGATCCCTCCCATATGTGATATTTTAACCTTGGGTAGTGACGAAATAAATGTATTTCTCATAAGGTCATGATGATGGCAGCAACTAGCCCTCACTTTCAGAAAAAGACACATAGTACACTGCTTGATTGAGGTTGACTTTACTGGTGCCCATTGAAGAGGATAGCAACTCACTAGTTCTAAAAGTCATCAACAGAAATAATGGGAAGAATTATCTGGGCAATAGGCCATTATCACAAGAAGCAAGAAAGGGGGAAATTATATGAAATGGGAAGAAACCTATTGAAATTATACTGGGGGAGAAAAAATGCATATTAATGCTGTAGTTATATATTTCTGTCCCTTCAAGAGATAGGTTTTGAGGGATTTGAGAGCTCTTGAAATGTGGCTAATAAGTTTTGAATAAAATGGAAAGAATGCTATTTTAAGGAATGCTCCAGACAGATTTTTTTTTTTTGGTGAAAAACACAATACTTTCTGTTTGTTCACCTGTTTTCAAATGACCTTGTGAGAGGCAGAACTTTTGAAGACACTGTGATTATACTCTGATTGCAAAAGTAATTCTCTGTAGGTATCTTCTGGGAGAGGGTTGGCTGGGACAAGTTCTGCAATTCCTGGTCAGTATCCAGAAAAAGCATATTTTAAGCTCTGTGATGTAAGAAAGTAAAGAGAGTAAGAACAAATTTTTATCAGTTCATAATGCCTGATCTCAATAGTTATTTTTAAATATCTTGAATTAGTTATTTCTTTTTGAAACCCAGTCAAAGAAGAAAGTCAAATAAGAGCAACAAAACTGAATTGGGTCACTAAGCTCATAGTTCTTTGATTGTTGCCAAGACTTAGAATACTGTAGATACTGGTATGCAAAATGATGTCCTCAAGCAGTATTCAGATCCTAATGCTTGAAATTGATAAGACATTTTATTTGATTGATAAGACATTGTATTTTATGATAAGACATTGATAAGACATTTTATTTTTAAATTAAATTAAATTAAATTAAATTTATTTTTTGGTTTTGGATTTGGGTTTTGGGCCATACCCAACAGTGTTCAGGGGCTACTTCTGGCTCTGCACTCAGAAATTGCTCCTGGCAGGCTCGATTGACCACATGGGGTGCCAGGGATCAAATGGGGTCCCTCCAGAGTTATCCACACATAAGGCAAATGCCCTACCGCTGTGCTATCACTCCAGCCCCTAAGAAGTTATTTTAAATGACAATGTTGCAGGTGGATCTTAAATAGATTCCTTTAAGGACCATAAAATGCAGCAATTACTATGTATTGCTGTGTGTTTTTCCAAAAATTAAATTCAGGGTTCATACATGCAAGACATGGTCTTCATCACTGAGCTATATATACATGTACTGGTTTTCCATCATAGGTCAAAGTTATAACAAACATCCTTGAAGGTAGAGGAGGAGATGGGAGTGTAACAGGGTAAGCAGATGTCAGAAGGATAGAACAAAAGTTTTGGGTAATGAGAGAGACCCAATGCCAAGTAATGAAAACCTCCAGAAGGAAAAGAAAGTAAAAGGACAAGATCCTTCTTTGGAACCTCCAGTCAAAACTAACTTGTCAACACTGAAGTTTTAGCTCAGGGAACCATCTGGAAGTTCTATTTTTAATCGGTCTGTTACTTTGGGTCATCAAGTTTGGGCTCTTATAGCTTCAAGAAGAAAATAATGCAGATACAGAGCCTAATAAAGTACATAAATGCAAGATAACTTGCTTTTCTTAGTGTTACATTTTTCCTCCTACTTAAGTCTTTATCTTTTCAAATCCTACCTCTGATTCTGAAAACTCTGCTTTTTTGGCAATCTTATGGGCATCAGATCTTTGTGTCCCAAGAATTTGTCTGACTTTGGGATTGAAAATGTTTCTTCAAGATATTTTATGTTTAGGTCTACAACCATTCTTAAATCATTTTTAGTGTATCTGTGAAGCAAAGATTGGTATTATTTCTTTCTCACGTGGAGAGACAGCTCTATTTCTTGAGGAAGCTCTTTGTTGAATTATTTTAGTGCTTTAGTTGTACATAAATTGCTCACTCATGTGTCCATCAGTCTCTCTAGTCTCTTTCACCCATACTTATTCAATACCATACTGTTACCAATGTTATATATGGGACCAGAGCAATAGCCTAGTGGGTCAGGCATTTGCCTTGTACATGGCCGACTGGGGTTTGAGCCTATCCATATGGTACCTTGAGTATGTCAAGAGTGATTTCTGAGTACAGAGCCAGGAGTAATCCCTGAGCACCAGCGGGTATAACCCACCCCCTCCCCAAATTTATAGGATATCTTGAAATAAGAGTTATGTGAATTCTCCAATTTTTGTTTTGCATTTAACAATTTTCTATGGGTTTTCTAAGTCTGTTACAATTTCATCATTAATTTTAGAATCATTCTGTTCATTATTTACATGTCTGTACTAAGATTTTATTGAGAGTGCCTTTGTTCTATAGATTAAGTTATGTATCTAAATAATCTTCCTAAATATTAACCCTGTCAACCAATTAACATAAACCTTTTAATTTGCTTTAATACAATGAGCAATGATTTGAGCTTGTATTATATAGTTTGTCTATAATTTGTAACACTTGTCCTTACATGTTTTATTTTTCTGATGATACTCAAGCATGAATGTTTATTGACATTTCATTCTACAATCATTCTATCTTAACTTATTATTTGTAAGATCTTGTTTATATATTCCAGAAACTTTCATGATTATGTAGCCTATAAATAAGTAATATTTAGTTTCTTTTCCAGATCACATATTTAAAATATTGTTTTTCTCTTGCCTGGTTTTACTGGCTAGGGCTTTCAGTGCAAAATTAAATAGAAATAGTTAAATTGGACATCTTTTCTTCCTTCAGCCTTTTATCATTAAATAGGATGTTAACTTTAGAATGTATCTAATTGCTTTATCCAGTTATAATGTTTTCATTTTATAATTCATGCACTCATTTTAAATATGTATATATCCAGTCTATACATATATGTAGAAACCATATAGTAGTACACAGTAAAATTTGTGTCAAATCTTTATTCTGTGTTTTTGGAGTCAGTTGTATATTTTTCACATTGTAAAAGGTACAATTTATCTGTTAGTAATATGGCAAAATGCATCAATAGATTTCTAGATGTGAAACAAATCTTGGTATCTGGGATGAATTCCACTTAGCCACAATGCAGTCGTCTATACATAAGGATTAGATAAGAGAAAAAGAACAAGTCAATGTCTTATAGAAAATGGTATTTCTTGCAGGAATCTGGCTATTTGTGACTGTGAATCTTGTTAAATATTTCAGGCATTGAGATTGCTTCTCTCCCAAGCGCTGGGTCTGTCCTAAGTGCAAAGAACCTGGAGGAAGAAACTCTGAGAGTTGGATCAGTCATGGCTTTGCTGACTGGCTTGACGCTTCCATGTGGCTGCCAAGGATTGAAAGAGCTTTAAGGAGGAGATATGGAGAGACCTTGAGAAACCGCTGTTTCTCAAGCTGCTGTTGTTGGAACCCTGTGTTCTGGCACAGAGTCCAGAAATGTTCAAAGATGTTTTCCTACACAGGAACCCTAAAAGGTGAGCAGCGACCCCATACCAACAAATAAGTGAGAGACGAATGAGAGCCTATCTCTGACCTGAGTTCAAGTGTCTTCAAATTCTCACGTGAACTGTCTCTTTGCACCAAAGCTAAGTTGAAACTATAAAAGAACAAGAGAGGCCGGAGAGGTGGAGCAGAGGTAGGATGTTTGCCTTGCACGCGGCTGACCTAGGACAGTCCCATATGGTCCCTAGAGCCAGGAGCGATTTCTGAGCGCCTAGTCTGGAGTAGTAACCCCTGACTGACACCGGGTGTGGCCCAAAAACCAATAAATAAACAAATAAATAAATAGACAAGAATTTTGGAAAATGCGGTTCGAGCTTACTACCTGATTGTAGCACAACTATCTCTTATACACGACTTCACTGACTCTGATATTATTTTGTTAACAGTTTTTGTATCTATATTCATAAGGTTTGTTATATCTTATTTTGGCATTCATTGTCTTGTAATATTTTTGATGTTGGTTTCAGAATTAGATAGCCCTTAGAAAGTGATGCAGAAAGGAGGCTTCACGTTTTGAATAGTTTCTTTATGGATTTAATCCAATGCCAGTTTGCTTCATTTTTTGCCCCCTACCATATCTCTATCCTTGCTGAGGTTGATTTATTTGTTTATACTATTTTCATTTGCTTTGACATACATTTTCCATCCTATCTTCTACTCTTGACCTCTTATTTATTTTATTTAAAATTTATGTATGTTTTATTAATGTTTATTCTTCAGGCTATAAAATTTAGTAGATTTACATCACATTGCATAATTATTTATTACTATAATTCCACAATTTTGGGTTCATCAACAAATATTTTCAGCAGTATAGGAAAATTCCCTATGTTTACTGTAGTTTAATACTTGGGAATGGTTAGTGATTTTTTTCATAGTTTCCATAATTTCGATTAGTACAGAATGTAACGGAATTTCAGAATATCAATATTGAAACTTTTAAGTTTGGCTTCTTTACTTTTGAAGCATGCATTTAAAGTTTATTCATACCATTTCCACATCACTATATAGTATGTTTTGAAGCTCCTTAGGTTCTATACTATCTCTCCAACCCTGAAGACAGATAATTAGTCTTTCACCCCTGTTCTTCCACACAATGTTGGATTATTCTATGATTTCTGCCTTTTCTTCTAAATTTAGAGTTAGCTAATTTCTACAAAATAGTTTGCTAGTTTTCAGATTGAAATCGCTTTGGTATTCAAAGGCCAACATGGGCCTAATGTGTATTTTAATAATATAATGCTTATCAGTATTAATTTTTCTTGTATTATTAGATTTATACTAAAATTGTTTTTTGTAACCTGGCTAAAGAGTAGTTAAAAAATCCAAACCTCAAACTTTTTACTTGGACAATGACTTTTGAAAGATATTTTCATTGGATATAGATCTATAGATTGAAAGAATATAGAAAAGTGGTTTGAGACAAAAGACTAATTCTTTCCCTTTTTTGTTTTGTTGTTGTTGTTGTTGTTGTTGTTTTTTGGGGCTACACTTGAGGATACTCAGGGATTATTTCTGGTTCTGTGCTCAGAAATCACTCCTGGCAGGCTCAAGGGACCATATAGGATACAGGGAATAGAACCTGGGTCAGCTGCCTGCAAGGCAAACATCCTTCCCACTGTTCTATCACTACAGCCACAAGAAACTGCAATTCTTACTTTAGTTCTGCATGTTCTTTATCACAGATTATTTTTTAAAATTTGCTTCTGTTTTGACTTAGTGTTGGTTTCTTTGTTTTTAGCCTATAGAAAATTTTATTAATTCCATACTGCATTTTTTTTTCATTTCTTCTGGGGATTGTAATTACACACAGGCTACTCTATTTTCTACTATCCTATTTGTCAATTAATCTCTTCCATTTATTCAGATTTTTTCTGTGTTTTAGTTTGGATACATTTTATTGATATGTATAAAAACTCACTGTTTACTTCTTATAGCATCTAACCTACTAATAACACAATATGGTTAATTTTATACTTAAAATGTATTTTCAAAAGAAACTATATTTTCATCGCTAGAAGTTTTATTTGATTCCTTCTTACATTCCTTATTTCTTTCTTCATTAAATTTATGTTCTTTAAAAAGTACTTAAGATTATTTATCAAAGCAAATAGATTTGAATAGAACTTCAAATAGGACTTCAAATAGAAGTCCTGACTTCCTGTTCCCTAACCTCTCATTTCTGAATCAGTTTATACTAAATCCTGAACTTGGTCTGGGAAGAAATTAAACAAAAATAAGTTTCACTAGATCAAGGATTTTTTTCGACTGTTAAGGCAGGTCTAAGGCAAATAGGTTGTAAGTATTTTTAGCTTTTCAGATGACATCTGATATGTGTTATATATCTTGCCTCTTCTTTTTCCTCTGTTCTTTCTCCTTTTCTCCTTGATCTTTAAATATTGTGAGAAACATTTTTGAATTGTTTGTCTCACAAACTTTTACTTTACATACACATATTAAGTATTAACAACTAATTCAGGGGACATTTTTGAATACTTTTGAATCTCTTTTTACGTACAGCTCTATTCTTTTTATTCCTTTTCCCAAATTTCTCCATGTCTCCTTCCTATCACTGATGATATTTTCATGTTGTCTTTGAGATTTTACACACACACAAACACACACACATTCCCTGGACCAGAAGCACATTTGAACAGAAAGCAAGGCAACCATATGGTTCCTATCACTGATTTCTCTTCTCAGATGAATCACTCAGAGGTTATTACTTTTCCACTCTCTCCCTACCAAATAAAAAGTGCTTATTTTAGAGAGGAGGGAGGGTATGCTTGATACTAGGTTCCCCAATATATGACAAAATAGAATAGGCAGAAGAGTCATACTTTTTTCTCCTTTTTTCTCTGTGTTATTGCAAAGGAAGAAGTTGGTACAAACTCCTCAGATTACAGCAACTGCTAGATTATGAAAATCTCTGTATTTTCATAAATTTATGGTTACATCATTATAAGCTCAAGCAGATCTTTGATATCTCTTCTCTCGGTCTACTTTCTTACTTTTAATATATCGGTTAGTTTCCTACATGAGAATAGCAAAGTTTCAAACACCTGAACTCTAAAAAGAAAACAGAGCAAGTATTAGAAAAACAACATTGTTATACAAATTTGATAGGACATTGTTGAAGCATACACTGTGTTATGTACTATAAAACTTATCTAAGAAAATTCTTGGCACAGAAGCATAAACATGTAAATTCTCCTTCTCTAGATGAGATTTTGGGGGGGGGGTTACAACTTGTGGTGCTCAGGAGTTACCCCTGACTCTGTGCTCAGAAGTTGCTACTAGCAGGCTCAGGGGACCATATGGACGCCAAGGATCGAACTAGAGTCCATCCTGGGTTACAAGTAAGACAAATATCCAAATAGCTTTGCTATTGCTCCTGCCTCTCTAGATAAAATTTTAAAGTCCCAGCACCCAATCTTTCTTAACCACCACAATTTTGTGAAATTGAGACTTCACAACTTTTATTTCATTAGCTAGTGCACCAGAAGTCTAAATCGCTTACCCATTGTGACTTTGCAGACAATTTAACTTGATGAGTAACAGCCCAAATTAAATCCTAGCTTCATTATTTACTATGCACATGTCCCTGATAACTTGTTCTCCCAGTGCCCCAGTTTCCAAAGCGCCTGGCAATCATAATGGCCACGTTCTTTTCATTGCTTCTCTGTTCCTGTTGGCAAATTCATTCCCTCACCTGGAAGGATCACTTCAAATGACAGCAATGGCAGCTCTGAGAGAAAGTGGAATTATGTAAAACTCTGGCAAAATGTCACGCAAACATTCTGGGAAAGCAGCCTAATGACTTATCCTCATGGGCATCTGGCCTCTGCCTTCCAATGGCTTTTCAATTGAAAATAAAACAAATTTAGGAAACTCTGCCTCACTCCCCGTGGATTATTTATCTGGAGATACTTTCCAATGCAACCTGATTGCCTTCCTTCGGGGGACAGGCCCCCAGCCCTGAAATGAGGGGGCTTTAAGAACTGAGGTCTGACAACTGAGGGGTCCAGGAAGACAAAGCTGCAGGCAGCTCATGGCTGGACTCTGCTCTTTTGAAGTCACTGCCTTGAATGCACAACATCTGGGAACAGGGTCCTTCTGCCTTTTCTCACTTTAAAGGTGAATTTGGCAATTTTGGAAAAGGTCCTTAGAATCACATTGCAGAATTAAAGGGTGTATTATAATTATCAATATCAATAGTAATAAAAGTTTATTAAAGGTCATTAAAATGAAAGGGGATGGCTCTAGATCCCATCAATCTGAATTGACTCCCTCCTCTTGTGTTAATTAGAAAACTCAGATAATGGTTCTACGGGGGAGTACAGGGAAAATTTAATTACGAAAGTTTAATGGGCCACTATCTACTTCCTGCCAGATTAAAAACTGATGATTTACACAATTTTAGATACTACCACAGGCTTTTCTAGCAAAACATGTTGCAGAGTGGTAGAGAAGTTTACTGAGAGCTCCTAGCCCTTTGAAAGCAATGCCAGCAAAAGCCACTTTTCTGGCTCCTTTATAAAAGAATATCACCTAGGTAGAAAATATTTATCCTGTGTTCATCAATGCTTCTGACCATTAAGCAATGAATAAGCAGATAATGCAGGTTTCCCCACAAATAACATTTAAAAATCAAAGTAAGTGTTATTCTTTTGAAATTGGGTGAAATGGATTTTTAAGTATCCTACTGTGGGTGAATTTTCATAGTGGCTCTTAGAAAGTTCCTGGGGACTCTATCAACTATTCTCTGGTAGCCTGGCTGGGGGTTCAGCTCAAACCTTGCAAAGCTAGGGATAACTCCAGGCACATCTTGTGGTGCTCAGGATGCCACCCAGATTGATTGATGCCACTCAGGTGATTGTCTGGGGACTATCTGGAGCCAGGAATCAAGCCTAGACTTGGCTCTTGATAAGCATATGCCCAAATCCTTTTTAGTACTTTTCTACTACTTTTATTTCTGGCTCACGATTTTCCCTAAAAAGCTTCCCCTGGACCCAGGCTGCCCTAGTCCCAATCCAAAGCCACAGGTTTGAGGGAAACAAGGAATTAAAAAGAAATGGAGCCAAGAGAAGAAATGGATGACCAGAGAGCAGTTGTGAAAGGAAATGGGAACTTATGCTTGTTCTGACAATTTTCAAGCCTATAGAATGGAATTCTGGATGAGCTCAGGGTTTCAGCCTGGTTGGAAAACTGCAGGTGACCCAGCCCACTTACAGGAGACGTGGAGTTTTGGGACAGATTTAGGATGACTCATTTAGAATCCAGATCTGTGCTGTTCAATCCAGTCACCATTAGCCATATGTGGTTCTGGAGCTATTGCAAAATTTCCTGTAAATCAATCAAATCAAATCAACACCAGATTTGGAAGACTTTCCATTTTGAGGGGGAAAAGTAGTAAAATACCTCTTTCATGATTTTTATACTCAACACACTCTGACTTTTTTTAATCTATTGGGATCAGACTATTTATTATTAAAATATTTCTCACCTGATTCTTTTGTACTTCAAAAGTATGCCTAGCAGACAATTGAGAATGAAGTGCTTGTCGCATGCAATATTTCCATGGGACAGTGAATCCCCAGACATTTGCTGAATAATATTCAGGGAGAGGTAGTAGATTTAAGACAGAGATCTCTGGCTTACAGGAGAATTTGAATTCTATTCAGGTATCACCTTGAGAAAGGAGAGAACGAGGTTGACTCAGAAACAGCTTCAGAGGGGCAGACTCTTATAGTGACACCAGGGTTACCTCAGCACACCTTAAGGCAAGGGTCTCAAAATCAATTACCTGGGGGCTGTAGGAGGCAAAGTCGAGGTGAGACAGGGGCGCATAAGGGATTTCACAAAAAAAAAAGTCCTCAGACATCATTATTAATAGTTTTAATTATTTCTTCTGTACATGAATAGAACATTGAGTGAAGATCATGAACAGTTCTTTTGAACATGGCATCTTTTGACTATTCCTTGCTGCCAGAGACTTGACAGTGCTTCTTCTCACAAATCTGAACTACATTTGGCTTTAGAGAGGAAGCAGTTGAGACCCTCAGTATAGCTTGAAGATGATCATCGTTAAGTCTAGACCTGTACTTTGAATTATTGAAGTTCAATGTGGAGAATAACTTTTCACACAAATATGTGCTCCCTAAAAGGCACATGGTGCTCTTGAATATTTGGCAAAGCTCAGGGAAGCTGGGGGGGCAATTCTCTCAAAAATTACCCATGCATGTCTGCTTTTCCACTAATTTCTCTGAAGTTGGCTTTGAGATCAGAGTTGCATTGCAGGTCAATGAGCTCCATTTGAAGCACAGGAGGAGCATCTTGCACATCAAAGGAAAAGGGATCCACAGAAATTTGGAAAGTGGCTCTGTGTTTTTTGAAGTCTGCAAATCTGTGATCAAATTCCTTCTCGAGCTTAAAAATAGCATCAACATATTTCTCACCACTGAATGGTATGCCTGCATCCACAAGTTCCTTGCATGCTGGGAAATGGCAAAGGTTTGTCTGAGAGAGCTGGGATTTCCATAACACAAGTTTTGTGGAGAATTCTCTCACATTGTCACAGGCAGCACTGATAAGCTGCCCTGGGCCTTGTAACATCTTGTTTAGTACATTCAGCTTATTTGTGATGTCAACAAGAAGAGCTAAGTCCATGAGCCATTTGTGATTACTCAACTCAGAAACAGCATTCCCATACTTCTCCATGAAGACTTTCACTTCTTCTCTCAACTCAAAAAATCTTTTTAGGACATTTCTCCTGCTGAGCCAACGTACCTTGGTGACATAGAGCACATCTACATATTCTGACTCCATTTCCTCTAAAAAAAGCATGAAACCTCCTGTGCTTTAAGCCCCTGGATCTGATTTGGTTGATGCATTCCACAACAACGGACATCACATTGTCACACGGCAGGCATTTACTGCAAAGGGCCTGCTGATGGATAATGTAGTGAAGAGCAATGGCCTTCTCTACACCCTCCTCTTCAAGTTTTTTTTTGAACAAGTGCCACCAGTTTCCTCCCTGTCATCGATGGCGCTCCATCAGTTATTATTCCAACAAACCTCTTCCATGGCAAACCTGCATTCTCAATGGCATCACACAGATGCCGAAATATCTCATTAGCGGTGGTCTGCCATGCATTGGAATTATTGTGAGCAGCTCCTCTGTCAATTCAAAATTGCAATCAACACCACGGACATAAATTGTGAGCTGCGCAGTGTCTGTTATATCTGTGCCCTCCTCAAGAGCAACTGAGTATGCATCAAAACATTTGGCTTTCTCATACAGTTGATGATAAATGTCACTTGACATGTCAGAAATGCGCTCTGCCATAGTGTTGGCAGAAAGGCTGATTTTGCTAAACTGACCTTTCTTTTCCAGACAGATAATACTTACAGCCTGTAACATGCATTTTTTAACAAACTCTCCTTCTGTGAATGATCTCCCTGCCTTAGCAATCATCTTACTAACCATGTAACTAGCTTTGACTGATGCAACATTCTCTTTGGTTGCTTTCTTGAAGAAATCTTGTTGCCTCATTAGACATGCTTTAAGACTGGCAACCCACTTGGCTCTCTCATTTCCTTGATATTTTGCACATTTTTCAACATGTTTAGTTGAATAATGGTGTTTCAAGTTATATTCCTTGTGCACTGCAACTTTCTCTGAGCAAATAAGACATGTGGGGATGCCCCTGTGCTCAACAAAGAAATACTGCATCTCCCACTTTTCCTGAAATTGTCTGTGCTCGTCATCAATCTTTCTCTTCACTGCAGGCTTTGATGAAGTCATGATGAAGGTATGACAAAATCTAATTCTGTAATAACCTTCTCTCTCTTCTCTCCCTTAGGCCTCCGATAATGCAAGGGACAGCGGGCAGGAGCAGTGGAAATGACATCTGCGCTAGGCGCAAAGTATTAGTGATTATTCGCTTACCAAATATTCGCAATAAAAAATCGCATTAGTAAGAAAAAAATCGCAAAAAATCGTATTAAGCATTTGCATACCCCGAACAGAACTGCTTGGGGTATGTGAATGTTTAATGCGATTTTTTTCTTACTAATGCGATTTTTATTGCGATTATTTGGTAAGCAAATAATTGCAAATGCTGCAATATTTGAAGGCCGGCAACCGGCCACAAAAATGTTGTACAGAGGGCCTCAAACGGGCCGCGAGTTTGAGACCCCTGCCTTATGGGGTCTCAAGGGTTTCCTGAGAAGAGACTGTAGCACCACAGCAAATATAACCTCCAATTTAGTGACTGGAGGGAAAGAGACAAAGACACAGATGGAAATGGAGAGAGCATAGTATATAAATACAATAGAGGCAGTGCCACCAAGTCCATCTCTAGAACATTCTGTGATCACTTGCTCCAGAGTGATGGAGCTAGAAGGAACCTAGTATTCTTTGTTTCAGGTCCTCAGAGCATCTCAACATGTGAAAAACCCTAAACATCTGCACTTTTAAAACTGTATTGCCTGAACACAAACTTACAGAAAAAATACCCACCACTTCATGGAACTTGGAGAGAGACCACAGTACATACAAATATTTTGGATGCTATGCTGATATTTCTTTTCTTTTCTTTTCTTTTCTTTTTTTTAGTTTTTGGGTCACATCCGGCAGTGTTCAGGGGTTACTCCTGGCTTTGTGTTCAGAAATCTCTCCTGATTACCAAAATTTCTTAAGGATAGTTTTGATGCTAGGTGAGTTTCACCAAATGGAAGAACTTCCCTATGGAAGAAATTTTTTTCCAAAGGAAAACCAGAGAACTTGGTTACTTAAAAACAACAACAACAGGGCCCGGAGAGATAGCACAGCGGTGTTTGCCTTGCAAGCAGCCGATCCAGGACCAAAGGTGGTTGGTTCGAATCCCGGTGTCCCATATGGTCCCCTGTGCCTGCCAGGAGCTATTTCTGAGCAGACAGCCAGGAGTAACCCCTGAGCATCGCAGGATGTGACCCAAAAAAAATAAAATAAAAACAACAACAACAACAACAAATCATGCATTCACAAATAAATCCACATAAATGATTCAATATAAAATGTAAAAGCACTATAAAACACCAGCAAAATTATCCCAGGAGAGTAGTTGAATATTTAGCTGAACTTCAGTTAAAAATAAGTTTTTTTAAATGCATAAAAACAGTACTGTCTTAAAGATAGGCCTGAATACATTTGATCAATTAAAGATGTCTCTGGGCCAGAAAGATAGCATGGAAGTAAGGCGTTTGCCTTGCATGCAGAAGGTCGGAGGTTCAAATCCCTGGCATCCCATTTGGTCCCCCTGAGCCTGCAAGGGGCGATTTCTGAGTGTAGAGCCAGGAGTAACCCTTGAGCACTGCCGGGTGCTCAAAAACCAAAAACCAAAACCAAAACCAAAAAAAACAAATAAAAATGTCAGTCTTTGCATGCCAAACAAGTAAAAAATAAATAGTAAAGAAGTCAAAATAGCAATGTAATTCTTAGCAATGTAATTCATAGCTGCAAAGGAGTTGATATTTTTATTGACCCCCAAATAAGTAAGAAACATAAAAACTATAAATGTCAATTTTAAAAAAAAATAAGAAGGAATATGAACAAAGAATTTATTGGAGTCAAATTACCTATAAACATTCTAAAAGCCAACTTTATTTGTACTAAAATAATTTTAACTTATTTAAAAAAAACAAAGAAGTAGCATTAGTAGTTTAAAAAATCATAAGTAGATGCTTAACAAAATTGTAACATTTCATTCAATTATTGCATATTTCAATATGCAATATTGTTTTTGGTCACACCCGGAAGTGCTCAGGTTTTTGGGTCACACCCGGAAGTGCTCAGGGGTTACTCCTGGCTCTACACTCAGAAATCGCTCCTGGCAGGCTCAGGGACCATATGGGATGCCAGGAATTGAACCACCGTCCTTCTGTATGCAAGGCAAATGCCCTACCTCCATTCTATCTCTCCAGCCCCTCAACTGTTATTTTTGAAGAAGAAGAAAATGTTGCAAATGAAGGACATATTCTTAAGCCATATATGCTCTATGGTCTCATTATGTCAATACAGGGAGATAAATTCCCATTGGAAAAGGATTTGAACAGCAAAAAGCACACCATTCTTTATGAGCATGTTACTGCTCAGTTGTGTAATTATGAATTATGTTATTTAGGCTCTTCTGTTTTGCAAATATCCTAATATGAATTTATTCTACTTTATCATCTAAAGATTACTTAAGCAAAGTATACACAAACTTTTCAATTTCACTAGTCATTAAGGAAAAACAAATTATAGCAGTATCGTCACCATTTGCCCCTATTATCAGTAAGACAATGAGTGTTGTAAAGAAATATGGTAATGCGATGTTCCTGGCCAAAAGGTGGGGAGCATATCATTAATTCAACATCGGGCGTTTATCTCAGGAAATGATCCTGAAACCTAGGCTGAAATGCATACTAGTTACAATTACATGGAAAACAACCCAAAACTTTAGAAAGCAGTATACTAATAAAATTCAATTTTATTTAACTAATGAAATTCAACAATGCAATCAGTTACCAAGTAGTTTTCAAAAAGGCCTTTGGGAGTGCTTATTAAGAAATATTAAGAAGGAGCCAGAGCAATATCACAGTGGGTAGGGTGTTTGCCTTACACATGGCCAACCCAGATTTGATCCTTGGCATTCCAGATGGTCCCCCAATCCTTGCAGGAGTAACTTCTGAGCATAAAGCCAGAAGTAATCCTTAAGAATGGCCTAAAGACAACAAATGAAGAAAAAAGAAATGTCAAGAAAAAATTTAATTCCACTGAAAGGAGAGATTAAAACACAAAATAAAATTTGCTAAAGCAAGAATGATTTAGTTACAAAATATGTCAAATGACATGCCTATTATATAAAATGTTAACTGAGAAAAAATGGAAATAATTATGGTAAAAGATTCGCATCAGTGGTCATTGTAATCATATGGACAATTTAGATATTTTATTATTTTGCCTGTAACTTCCAAGTTTACAAAAACAAGAAAACATTTTTGAGTAGACTTGACCCAGAAGGATTGCTCCTAGACATCAATTCTCTGAAATATTTCTGAGACATTGCGATTAGAGGACTAGGAATGGAGAAATTCATAAGCTGTTCAAGAAAAAGGGGTAAGTCTGATAGGAGATGTCTGTGGTCAGGCCTGTGATCAACTTGCTGCTGGGGAGAGGCAAGCAACCTCCATCCTGGGAAACTGCAGGTAAATCAAAGAAACATTATGGTGACATCAAATCAAACTTACATAAAACAGAATTTTAGATAGAACAAGATAAAGATAAAAATCAACAATATTCCAAAACACGATGACATTAAATAACATAGTATAATATGAACTGTGTTGCTGAATATTGAGGGGCCAGAGAGATAGTACTGTGGTAGGGTATCTGCCTTGCATATGGCTGACAGGGATGGACCAGGGTTTGATTCCTGGCACCCATTATGGTCCCCCACGTCTGCCAAGAGCAATTTTTGAGCATAGAGCCAAGAGTAACCCCTAAGTGCCTCTGGGTATGACCAAAAATAAACAAACAAAAATGCTGAAACATTGGTCAATATTTCTGAATCAAGTTGCAGACAAGAGTGGCAAAACAAATGTTCATTCTTTCTTTATTTTATTTTATTTATTTAGTTAGTTAGTTTTGGGTTTTGGCATTCAGGGGTTAATCCTGGCTCTGCACTCAGAAATTCCTCCTGGCAGGCCCTGGAAACCATATGGGATGCCTGGGGATTGAACCCGGGTTTGTCCTGAGTCCGCTGTGTGCAAAGCAAAGGCCCGACTGCTGGGCTATCGCTCCAGTACCCAAATAGAGCATTATGAAGATGTGATTTTATTTAGCCGAGTTTCGAGGAATGCTATATTTGGAAAGAGGTAACTTCTGAAGAAAGATCCAAATGGAGAAATTTATTCTTGGCTCCTCTTATTAGATCATGATTCTCATTTTTCAATCCTAAACTCCAATTATACACAGGTATAGTTGGCAGGACCATGGGAATACAGACACTTTCCCATATTGCTGGTGGGAATATAAACAGGTACAATTCATTGATGAAGTTCTTTTGGCAGAACCCTCAACATTACAAATGCACACACTTTGATCCAGATATTCATCCTCTTAAAAATTTATGTTAGTCCCACTAGTTTGGGATTAAAATAGCACAAGCAGGGACCGGAGAGATAGCATAGCAGTAGGGCATTTGCCTTGTACGCAGCTGACCCAGGAGGTCAGTAGTTGGATTCCCAGCTTTCCATATGGTCCCCCGAGACTACCAGGAGTGATTTCTGAGCCCAAAGACAGGAGAAACTTCTGAGTGCTGCCAGGTGTGACCCTAAAAAAGTAACACCCCCCAAAAAAAATGAAAAGTAAAATAGCACAAGCACAAAGATGATCCAGCACAGCATTTTTGGCAATATTAAAAGATTAGTAAAACCTATTATGGGGAAACTGGCAAATCAAAAATGATATCTATTAAAAGAAATACTATGCAGTCATTAAAAATACAGTCAGTATTGTTATGAAGTCATATGCTGAATATATGACCTAAAAAAATCTAAGAATAAAAATGTGTTTAGACTTCAGCTAGTTCTAGGAGGAAAGAGGCAGAGATAAAGGGAAATGATGACCTTGGGTAAAATCTATGAATATTGACATATGGAAATAGTTTCTAAACTTTTTAATCAATCATGTTCTGGTGTTGGGTTTTGTATGGTATGATGGCATTCCAGGTTTAATTGGAAATTTTTGTTGTTAAAATGATAAAATTATTAATTTTGATAAAATTAACTGCACTGATAGCCAGTGGGGTATTCTTTATAATACACTGTTCTGGAAAATGAAGACAATTGAGTGCCTTGCCAACTCTTTTATAATCTATGTCTCCCTTGAAAGAATACGTCAAGTCCCATATGTCATATAAGAACCAAAGGAATTGTTATATATATATAACAATAAAATAAAATAAATAAAATAAATTATTTTAAAACCAGGTGTTACATAGTTGCTGATATTACATTTGTTCCAAGACTTATCCCACCATCAATGTAAAATTCTCTCCAATATTGTCCCCAGATTCCTACCCATTACCAAGCCTACCACATTAGCAGTAACAGAGAAATACATTATTATTGTTTATAGGTAAGTGGTAATAATAATGTTAATTATTATTATTATTATTATTATTTTGGTTTTGGGGTCACACCTGGTGGTGCTCAGGGGTTACTCCTGGCTGTCTGCTCAGAAATAGCTCCTAGTAGGCACAGGGAACCATATGGGACACTGAGATTCGAACCAACCACCTTTGGTCCTGGATCGGCTACTTGCAAGGTAAATGCCGCTGTGCTATCTCTCTGGGCTTAATAAAAATTATTTTTAAAAAGAAAATTTGTATTCACAAATTTATGCATCTTGCAAGGAGGTCATTAAGTAATTGTCAGAAAGTTTGCTAAATGATTTGTTGCTAGTTAGGATTTCACTTATTTGTTTTATTATAAATTGCTATATCAAAATGTTTCATTTTCTTCTTGTTATTTGTTCACAGAATAAATATAATGAAAGCTCTATCAGTACTACTTGCTGTATCTCAGGGATTCTCACAAACTCTCTCCATGCACAAACTCTCTCACCCTGCATTAGAGATTACTGAGTATAGAGCTGTCAAAAGTTATAGCACACTTGATAAAAATGCCCAGTCATTTCCATAAACTCAGAGATAAGAATTTATACATCTGTCCTGTCTTCTTAAAATTAGTCTATTTCCTATTGCCCCAATTTAAATTCCATATTAAAAATATCTATACCACAAGTCAGAGAAGGAAAACCAAGAGGCTTGAGAAATCTTAACACTTCCCTATTTCTGCAGCACTAGCCAGGGGCTGTTTAGGTCACTTGAGATATTACAGTGAAATAACTCCTTCTGATGACCCATTGGAACATCAGAAATATTTTCCCTTAAAATAAGGAGACATTTATATGAAGAACTACAGAGGATGTGGCCCAGAGCAAAACAAACAAAAACAAACAAAAAGCAGAAAAAACTCAGCTTGTTCTGTTGCCTTTTGGAAGTAGATTCTGATCTTCCTCACCCAGAAGACACCCAAGTTGTATATCTAGGGCTGGTTGTCAGTTCTATTTAGGTAGATGTAAACATTTTCCCTTTATCTGGCTTCTAGGCACTACTGTGTCAATTGCCTGCCCTTGACTATTTTAGATATAAGTGGAGTTAGTGGATCATTGTGCCAGAGACAAGAATTGAAGGATTGAGATCCCAGTAAATCTATATTAGAACATCCTGAAAGTCTCATTTCCCAAGGTCAGTGAGCCAAATGACCTAGAGGGAACACCAACAAAATTGTATACCACAATCACTTTATCACAAAGGACTTCCAAGCACTGTAATGTTTTCTAAAAAGAAGGAAGAATGCCACAAATGTCAAAAGTGGAAAATTTGGAGGAAAACCCTCAAGATTGCATTGTCAGACATAAGCTCTGCCTTATCATACTTGTGAGTGAAAACATTAAACTTAAAGTCAGGGACATGGAGAGGTCTCATAGTAACTAAAATTCTTGCCTTCCACATACTGACTCTGGTTCCAGTTCTGGTACCACTTCTGGTTCCTTGAGCTTAGAGTGAGGTGTGGTTTCCCTAAAACAAAAGATTAAAAATAAACTCAAAATCAGACAGGACCTCCCGTTTGTGTCCATTTGGCCAATGCTTTGACTCTAGGATACAAATGGAGTTTACCCTTCTGGCAATAGCCATGGTCAGATTTATCCTTTTAATTCAACTCCTCAGAAAGCAACCGACTCCGTCTTGTGCCTCAATAGCACCATGGGTACAATATGGGTTCTCTCACCTTTTCCTGTGTTGTTCTGGCTGAGACCACATGACTGGTCAAACAATGGCAGAATTTTCTTCAAGTTTGGTTGACTTTTGATTGCACATTTTGTAATACAAAATTATTTGTGATAAAGCAACAATCTAATTAACTTATCATATTTCTTCCAATAGATTTGAAAAGTGGTTCACGGTTTTGCTATTTCACCACTATCTGAGAGCACCTTGAACTCATGACTTTCAGATCTGCGTAATCTATAACATCATTTATGCATAAGCTTATGTGTTGTTACAAGATTTCTGGAGGCCTCGCTAGATAGCTCATCATTCTAGAGAAAATTATTCATATACATGCTGTTTATTCTAAATTGCTTATTTTGTAAACCATTCCTCCTCGTGAAAAATGAAGTCTGGGAGTGCTACAATGTCCCATACCAAATGTGCCCCCAAATTTCAAATTCTGTCTAAATAATGATGCTCATGCGGCACTTTATTTGGAGGTTTGTAAACTGCCTCTGTTCCTTAACATACTTTACGTGGGGAAACTCCACCTGAGAGGTATTAACTGGGGAGGGTTCCAATAGGTACCTAACAGCTGCTATTTCCAGGATTGGAAACTGCATCATTAAAGATGATAAATGACAAAGTTGAAGGACAAGAGGTGAAATTGGCAGGTTGTCCTGGAATATTGTAGTGAGATGTTGTAATGGTACTTGGATTGGCTTCAGCAGTTTCTGTGTGCAGAAATTCCTGATGCATCTGGCATGCAATTATTGAGTTCCATCTCCAAAAATGAATAATATTGAAAAATCTACCTGACTCTTATTTGCAATAAGACCTATGAGCTCATAAATAAACATCAAAATTTTCCTAAAATTACACAGCTCCACTCTTTGTAAACATTTGTAAGTCTTTAATAAAAACTATTACTTTAAAAATTTGTTTTTCAAAAATAAATTGCTGGCCCAAAGTGATAATACAGTAGGTAGGACACTTGCCTTGCACTTTGCTGACCCAGGCTTGATTCCTGGTATCCCATGTGGAGATTTAAGCACCATGAGGTATGACTCTGAGTGCATAGCCAGCAGTAAACCCTTAGTACTGCTGGGTGTAGCCCCCAAACAAAACAAAATAAGCAAAACTCACATTTCTTTTAAAGACTCCATCCCATAGTAAATAGAATTTTACCTATCATTTCAGTCTTCTGAGCTCTGGGGAAAATCCATTTACATTATCAGTAAACAACTACTTATTTCAGCTATTTATGCTCCTAAGATTTCATCAGCATGTCATTATGCAAACTCTGAGCCTATTTCCTTATCTCTAAAATGAGAATCATAAAGATATTTTATCCAAATAGTTCTTGTGAGGATTGAGTGAATTGATGCCCCTCAAAT